>NW_015505224.1:1618468-1623155 GCF_001515645.1 Sinocyclocheilus grahami
TAACAAGCTTGCTGGTGCTAAATTGAGGTAATATAAAGTCCAAATATTTTTATTCAACCACCTAGATAGATTACATCTGGGAGAAAAGAAAGGATGTAATGATGTAATGCATGGTAACTACAGTAATTATCAAAGTGGGAAGTGATGCCCTCTGGGGGCATTTGGCCAGGGGTGCTTTTACACCACAGACAAGGTTTTGCGAAGAAAATAAATCATTATGAAAATATAATTATATTTTCCTTAAAATGTTCTTCCTAACTTCAGGCCTTAAGGTCTCTGCACACTGAGTCCGAATTTTTCGTCCGTCATAAAAAAAATTCGGACCAGGTTCGCTTTTCTGCGTTTTCGCATCCGTAGCAAGCATTTTGAAGGATGACGAATATGAAAAAAAAACCCGGAAAACCGCATACGAAAGTTTCAGACTCAGTGTGCAAGGACCTTTATTCTCATGTCATATATAACTGTGATGTTCTACAAAACAACAAGCTTTAAAACACCTTTTTCTTACTGGTGAAAATCAGATGGTCAAATCTGTTTTCTCTCAGGTACATCGCAGTGTAAGCTTCATAGTGAACATTACTACATCACTCTGGTCAACATAGTCCATATCAACAACAAAAATATATCTTGACTCCATATAGTGGTTATTTTGGGAAAATCCCAGGTATTTTGAGCAGTAGGATTATATAAAATATGTGCTAATATAAAATTAAATTAAGTAGCCTATATAAAATTGCAAAATAAATCTATCAGTATTTTTACTTAAGTACATTAAAAAATCTAGTACTTTTGTACTTTCACTCGAGTAAAATTGAAAAAGGAGTACTTGTACTTTTACTGGAGTAATATTTTATTATATGTATCTGTACTTTTACTCAAGTACTTGACTTGTGTACTTCGTCCACCACTGTCTATCAAAGTTCAATGAGTTTCTGCACCGGGAACTCAGACTCTAGATATTATCAGTGCTACGCATCCTCATATCACTCTTTATCACAAAATCCACCCAAGAGACAGATGAGAATCAATCACTGGGCCTAAAACAGATGTTTGCTGAACCTCACAGACTGGTAAAGTACTTCCGCTGGACGGGTGATGATTGTGAAAAAAGGTTCAGTCAAGTAGACTAAGATTAGCCAAGCTTCACGATCAAATAACTTGAGTAAACATGAATGTGATCGAGATCCTGTCCATGTTCACGTTTCCACAGCCTCTGTCAGTGAACTGAATAAACTAACCTGAGGCGTTTTAGGTGTAACAAATTCACATATTAAGTTTCCAGGCACCATGCAGTCACAGCGTACAGTCCATTTTCTCTGGACTGTATTAAGGTTATATATCTCCAAACTTCATGCAGTTGATTTTATGTAAAATATTTATATAAATGCCAAAACGGTCATCGATCACTTTGAAACAAACTGCTGGCCATTTTTTCTTAAGTGAGCAGTTCTTGGTCAGAATAAGCTGCAATTACAACATCTACAACAACTCGAGTCATTTGATGCTGACAGCATGCATAATGTTCATCGGACACTCTGGCAGTGGATGGAAGGAAGAGGATGAGGGCAGCAGCCACAGTCTTTTTTTCCAGAGTGGGTGGCTGTGAGCAATAGGGTGTTTTGCCAAGATGTAGCCTGACTCAGCCATCCTCTTGGAGTGAATAAAGGCCTCCCGAAGTGAAGCGATGCATTTGTGTAAGAAAAATATCCATATTAATTTTTTTTTTAAATAGTAGATTTTGTGTAATTTTATTGTGTGATTGTACAGCACATTGGTCAACATTACGTTGTTTTAAATCGTACTTTATAAATAAACAGAAACAGATTTTGACCTAAAACTGCACTTTGATTCCCCCCACATGCCAAACATAAACTTTTTCTCCTTTCTACAGCCTGCAGAGCTTCCCATCTGTCTTTCATAGCAAAATCTCAATGCGGCCCTCAATGCGAGAGACGGACGGGCAATAAACAACGGCGAAGGAGAGAAAAGGAAAGAGAATGTGAGGGTTGGCAGTATGTATGTGTCATACACAGTGCCAGAGATTATTAGTGAGGAACTCCAGACATCAGCGTTTGATTGCGGTCTGTATGAAATGAGGATCGATTACACCTGAATAAGACATACCGTATATACACACACACTCGGAGGTCAGTGAACAGATGCCTCATAACCTTTGACCCTAAACCAAACAAACGTTGTGAATGACTGGCGTTGATGCCTGCAGGCCACCTACATTTCACACACACACTGAAGCCTCTTACACATCACATTGACTTCTCGCAATGGCAGAAGGTGAATAATTAGGATGATGAAATTCAAAACGGCTGCTGGGACTGGAGTCATGCTTCATCTACAGTGGAGAATGTTCTGGCGAAGTGTGTTTGCAGCGTTGTTGCAAAACACAGTCTTATGCCTCTGTTAAAGTGATACACTCTTAAAAATAATGGTTCCAAAAGGTGTTTTTTTGTAGTGATGCAGTGAAAGAACCATTTTTGGTTCCTCAAAGAACCTTTCAGCGAACAGTTCTTAAAAGAACCACTGTTTAATAATCTAAAGAACATTTTTGCACTATAACGGACAGAAAGATTTCATGGATGTTAAAGATTCTTCATGGAACCATAGAAACTTTTAAGAGTGAAAAATGAAAATCCTGTGATTATTTATTGACCCTCATGTTGTTCCAAATTTGTTTGACTTTTTTCTTCTGTTGAAGACAATAGAAGATATTTTGAAAGTGCTTTTTTTGTCCATTCAGCTAAAGTCAACAATATTGGACCCTATTCACTTCCATTATATGGACAAAAATATTCTTCAAAAAATATATTATTTTGTACTCTGCTCCTTAAAGAAAAGAAAGTGAAATAGGTTTGGAACAACATGAGGATAAATAAATAATGACTGATGATTTGGATTTATATGTATGTAAATATATGAAGAGTTCAGATGGAAAAGCCTCTAAGTGCCGTCTGAAACATACATACATAGACACACACACACATTAAATGCACATTGTACTGTATGATTGTAACAATTATAATACATTATAATACTGCTGTATTCATTGTTATACCTTTAGAAAGTATAATGTATTAAAACACATGACAAAAAAACCAATTCAAGGTCAATTCAATTCAATATCTGCAAATATAATTTTTACTATTATTTTTTATACATTTTTACTTTGTTTACAATTATTTATGAAAAGATATAATGCATTGCAATGCAACTTATGAATACCTTTATAATACATTATTCATAAAGGTTTTAATTAAACTGTTACTGTGGAAATCAGTATTGTTGTTTTGGACCCCATTGACTTTAAATGTAAGGACAAAAACATTCTTCAAAATATCTTCTTTTGTTTTCCACAGAAGAAAGAAAGAACGAAAGAAAGAAAGAAATACAGGTTTGGATCAACATGAGGGTTGAGAATGATGAGAACATTTAAATTTTTGGACAGTTTTTCCTAAACTTCATTTACATTTTTTTATTCAGCAGATGTTTTAATACAAACGAGAACTTTAGTTAACAAATGAGCAGAAAACGCAATTCATCTTCCAAACCATCTGTCAAAAAAAAAGAAATTTGTTAGCACGCTGATTTGCACTATGATATCACCTTTCCACATGCTGCAAAAAATAATCACATTTTCCTTCCCTTTTCTGATTAAATGATACTTCTGCAATCTGTTCTGAATTTGAGAGCCGTGGCTGATGGAAAATGTCACGCTCCATCATGCGATGTGATCAGCACTTGGAGAGGAACGTTATTTGTTTAAACTACATGTGAATTGGTCTTTCTATTAGGACAGATTAATCAGGAAACGTCAATTTTTTTCTCTGACAAGGACTGTTTTTAGCTGTTAATAGGCTCCATGGATTTTTGCAAGAACAGATTTTCATAAATACTTCCTGCTGGGAAACACAGTATGTTCTTCTTCATGTTCCACTCATCTTATAACTCTTCACATAAACACCTTGATGTCTCCATTGGGAAACGTTGTTGAAAGCAAGTGAACTCAAATCAAAAAGTTATAAAAGAAATCGCTTAAACACTTGCACCTGTTGGGCAGTGTTAAGAAAAAAAAACATACAATGGAAAGCAGAGCACAGCGGGCTAAATATTTAGCCAAACCTGAATGCTAATATGGTCGAATCAACAATGAGGGTTTAATTTTATCTCAAAAAACAAACTTGCGTGAATGTGCAGAAAGCTGGAAAGATTTAGCTCATTGAGATATAGGAAAGTTCTGGCCATTAATGATAAACGGTTATGATATGAAGAGCTAAATCAAGGCTAGATATAAATCATAATGCTAAAAAAAAAAAAAAGTTTCTCCCATTATTCCACAATGACTGTGATTACATGCACTACAATATTCCAATGTCAATCAGACTTTGGTTAAATTCTGATTAAGTCATAACCAGATTAAGTAAATATTTCAATCATTAGATATCTGAATATAACAGAATTTTGGGTCATGTAAACATCTTGTTTAGAATATCTGTAAATTAATACTTGCATATGAAACATGTCAGCATATAAAACATCAAATTTACATAAGAAAACAGCAGACAGGAAAGTGTATGTCTTTGAGAAAAAGAAGTGTGTTTAATTGTGTAGTGAATTTTAAATCTTAAAAGTATATATATATATATATATATATATATATATATATATATTATCT
>NW_015505224.1:1637627-1729102 GCF_001515645.1 Sinocyclocheilus grahami
TCTGATTCAAGAACGAACTGATTCTTTTCAATGAACCTTTTAAATCGGTTCGCAAATTGCACCAAACGATTCATTCACGATTTAGAATGAACCGATTGCAGCTGTTCTCGAGTCGACAACTCACTGATTCAAATGAACCTTTTAAAGTGAGTCTCCAGTGAACTGAATTCACAAGTAAACCAGGAGATCTTGTGAGCGTGTGTGCGTCTGATGCTGTTAAAAGTAAGTTACTAATGTCGAATTTTAGGATTAATTATTGTAACCGAAAATCATATTTAGGTCAAAACTGTCAGTTGTTTGTGAACTAAATCTGCTGTAAAGGGTAATCTATTTAAGCCCACTGAAATGCTTGAATGCAGACACATTTACATCAGTCTCTATGTTTTAGGTAAACCCCGCCTCCCCCCGAAACATTAAAATAACACCGACTAAATAAAATAAATCATGCACATTCATATTCCCCGCTGCTGTAACGTTAACAGTTTTATTAAAATGCTACGCATTTAGCCCTGTGTGACGTCTGTTTTTATGTTGTTTATCAACAGTATATATTTTTATATTGTTTGGATTAACTAGCCGAGTAGACAGATATGAATGTTTATTCATAACCATACTGAAAATAAGTAAATATTGTTAGATGTTGCTAACTGTCTAGCTAACAATCTTGCTGGTGCTAAATTGAGGTAATTTTTAGATATAAAGTCCAAATATTTTTATTCAACCACCTAGATAGATTACATCTGGGAGAAAAGAAAGGATGTAATGTTCAGAACATGGTAACTACAGTAATTATAAAAGTGGCAAGTGATGCCCTCTGTGGGCATTTGGCCAGGGGTGTTTTTACACCACAGACAAGGTTTGAGAAGAAAAATCATTATGAAAATATCATTATATTTTCCTTAAAATGTTCTTCCTAACTTCAGGCCTTATTCTCATGTCATATATAACTGTGATGTTCTGCAAAACAACAAGCTTTAAAACACTTTTTTTCTTACTGGTGAAAATCAGATGATCAAATCTGTTTTCTCATCAGGTACTTCGCAGTGTACATTACTACATCACTGTCGTCAACGTAGTCCATATCAACAACAAAAATATATCTTGACTCCATATAGTGGTTATTTTGGGAAAATCCCAGGTATTTTGAGGAGTAGGATAAAAAATTATAAAAAATGTGCTATTAAATTAAGTAGCCTATATAAAATTGCAAAATAAATCTATCAGTACTTTTTTTACTCAAGTACATAAAAAATCGAGTACTTTTGTACTTTCACTCGTGTAAAATTGAAAAAGGAGTACTTTTACTTGAGTAATATTTTATTATACGTATCTGTACTTTTTCTCAAGTACTTGATTTGTGTACTTCGTCCACCACTGGTAATTTGTTTATTTTCTATGATTTACTCACCTGCAAAATCACCCCAATCATTGAATATTTTTTTCCAAATAGAGCTATTCAAGTCATCTGGTGACTTTTTTTTTTCATATCGCAATTTACTGTATATCGCAGAAAAACTAAATATCGCAATGTGAGTTTTTTTCCAATATCGTGCAGCCCTAGTTTTAAGGTTTGTTCTGTTTTTGTTACATATTGTTCCATTCTGTCCTGAACAGGTTAAATCAAGTCTCTTTGGGTGTATGTGGAAGAAAGAGGCTGTCCTGACAAGAAGATCAGGATCAGCCTGAATCCACACCTACTATATCAGGTCAAAAGTAAATAAACACGAGAGGTGTAAAGAGTACCTAAAAACCATACTTGAATAAAAGTACAGATACCTTACAATGAAAATTACTCCACTACACGTTACAAGTCACCAATTCCAAAACAATTTGAGTAAAAGTCTTAGAGTATCTGATTTTAACAGTACTTAAGTATTTTACTTATACTAAATATAGGCTCAAAGATGCATGAGTCAAAGAGACATGCCAGTGAAAAACTGTAATGTTGTGGAGAAGCTGCGGAAAACAGGCAGAGGCAAGGATCTATGTGCTGGTATTTCTTGGAAAAACTAGAACAAACAATAAGGCAAAAACCAAAGGGAACAAAGAACATGTGCTGTGCTGGTTTGGGCCTCATTGCCGGCTGCAGTCATGTCCTCATCTCATATAAAACACCAGTGATTCACAAATACTTGCTAAGGAACTCGCATTCACATAAAGTAGCCTTGTTGACAGGTTTGGGTGAGTAAGGGCAAAACGCACAAGATGCAGTACTTTCAGTGACCTGTAATAGGCAGTATCACGTCTTTTGAAATAAACTGCTGCAGAAAAAGCTAGGTCCATGCAAAATGTAACATGTAACTGCAACACTCATTTCAAGTGTAGTGGAGTAAATAGTACAGATACTCATTAAAACATTTAGTGAAGTAAAGAGTAAAAGTTGCTAATATCTTTGATACTCAATACAACTACAAAGTACCCAAAAAGATACTTAAGTACAGTAACTAATTACATTTACTCCAGTACTTTACACCTCTGATAAACACGAAACACTGGTGCTGCCAAACTGGATCAGATGATCCTGATCGTGTGTATGGGCAAGACTTGCATGAGCTCTGACTTGTAAACAAAATGTTTATCTATCATACTGATAATTACTTAAAGATATCAACATGCTGAGTGATTTGTGATCCAGTACGAGGGATCAGTTGTCACTTTTACGTAATCCGCTTTGTGTTTTTGCTACATCTCTCTTTAATTAGTGTTATTGAACAACATGACCCCTGGGCTAGAAGCAAAGCGATCACATACCACATCTCACAGCCTGTGCCACAACACGTCTCCTTCATCTCTGTAGTATAGTCATAACAATTATAAGTGATGTGTGTTTTGTTTACTTTTCAGAGCGTAGCTTTTGCTTAGGGATGAACTATGCTGGGTTTGTGATTTAGATTAAATCTCCATTACTTCATGTATGTTCGTTTAAACATCACCAGGGATTTGTGATCATGTTTGTTCCATTCCTAATTATAAGGTATATTCATACAAAAACAAAACTGATTTTGCTGGGTGTACTGTGCACATCTGCCATCCAGCTGTGACACTCCCAACTACACCGATACCCCCTGAGCTTTTGGTTCAGAAAGTTTCATCTATGATTGCTTGCCGTTTTTTGCCATTGCTCGGAGACGAAGCTACTGCCGTGTACAGGGGGCACAGGGGGCTGCTTGGCTTGGCACAGTGGAGGAAGATGGAAATCAGCGGAAAACGAAGGGTAAGAGGGCTGTTGGTTCAGTCAGGTCTGGTTTTAATCACGTCTGACAGTGAACCAAAGCCAGGCTGGATGCTGAGGTAACACTTCAGAATACAGTGGCTTCAATTTATGTCCTGATTTACTCTCAAGAAGTGTTTGGACCACATCACTACTTGGGGTATTAGTAAACGCAGATCGGAAGGTTTTAAGTAATGGGTTTTTCTGTAGCTGGAGGGTTTGTTTCTACAGTCCCAAAGGCAGCCCGTCCTCCCCTGGGCTCTGCTTTATGTTACAGACAAACAATATATATTACCCTGACTGGGAAAACGCTACCTAGTTTCTCAGAAAACCATGACGACTTTCGCTTCTCCAGGAAGTGTTTATTTGGCTTGAGTATGCTTATCAAGATGGTAACCTCAAGTTCTTCATTTCTAAAGCTGTGGTCTACAACTAATGCTTTATATTGCTAGTTTAGTTCACAGATGATCTGCATTGAACGCCAGATGTTTTTTACTACTTCCGTGTCCTAATGTCCTGATTTAAATGACTATGCAGAGAATAAATTACTAGGACCTCCATGTAACTATTTTGTTTAGTTGGCTTGTTGTCAAATCCTCCAAACATTGAAAAGCAAGGATGTAATTATTATAACTGACCGTCACCCTCACATCATAACATGCCGTGTCACTTTTAGAAATGACTAACTTTGTCTCGCTCATTTTGTGAGACATAATCTTTCTATTTTAAGAGCTTAATTTTTCTTGGCTGCAGTGTGAAGGAAAAGAAACGGCTTGGAATGATGGCTTTTAAATCGAAGCAGTAGACTCTGCCAACTGGTTGCTTTGGCCGTGAGCTGAATGAACAGGCAAGTGATTAAGTGATAGCACTCATTCACCTTACAGCAAATTAGTTGGGGTGAACGCTATGTAATTAATATCTATAACCCCAGTGCTGAATTGTTGATAGGAAGAAAACTTCAAACGTCAATTTTTGGATTGTTTCCCCTGCTGAAAAGAGAGGAACCAACCTCTTCTTAAATGCTATTATAGTGTTTTTTCACAAATACAGAAATTAAAAACTGTATGAATGAAAAAGAAAGTAGACACTGTAAACAGGCGAGTACTAGTGTCACTGTGGTTTCATGTGACTAAACCTCTTTCATAATCAGCACATATTCATATTTGAGAATAAAAGGAACTTTTACAACTTCCATTTCCTCTCTTATACATCGAGTAATGGTTTTGACAGTACTGCATTAGTCTAAAGTGATGTACCAGAAATCTTGGCTGTGTGTGGAGCAAAGCTAATGAGAGTGTCAACGAATTCTACATGATGGAGCTCAGGATTGACATACTATATGACCATTTGCACAGTTGAGCTTGCCAGATCACACACACGGTTTTGACAGTACTGCATTAGTCTAAAGTGATGTACCAGAAATCTTGGCTGTGTGTGGAGCAAAGCTAATGAGAGTGTCAACGAATTCTACATGATGGAGCTCAGGATTGACATACTATATGACCATTTGCACAGTTGAGCTTGCCAGATCACACACAGAACGAAGAAAATGACTGGGCCGCTCTCAGTGGGCTGAATCTATCCAGACTATCCAATGTGAGTCAAGTTAACGAAAGGTATAAAACACATGTCTAATTTTTTCCCTGAAGTTACAACGCTGCACAAAGAAACATCTCTGAAGACCAAGGCTAGTAAAATATGAAGTAGTTTATAAACCATTTTAATTTAACTTTTTGAACCTAGACTTTTTACAGTGTAAAGGTACAAAAACGTTAAAAAATATATATATACATTTAGCCTACTTTGGAGTCTCTTTTGTGTCTAGATGTGTGCATCTCCTTAGTGTGATTTATTTCAGAATTAAGGAGACTTTGTTTATTGCATTTTACTCAACATTTTACTATGAATGTCTAGTATTACCCACCACTATGGTTAGGGATAGATATCTTTAAGACGGCTTCATGAATGTTTATTTTGTGACGGCTAAGTGAATAATAAAAGTTTACACTTTTACAATTAATCATTGGTTAATATTTTAAATAATTTATGAAAATTATCAAAATTGTGGGGGCACAATATTTCACAAAGGATGTGTAGGAACTTGAGTAACGTGTGATTAGCATGGGCTAATCAATTAGCAGCAGTGCTTAATTAGTAAATTGCGAGGTCCCGGAACAAAGCGGCATGACGGATCCGGCATTTGATTAGAGGAGGGAGAGGCAATGGAGCATTCGCGCAATGAAGGACCAGCTTACGTGATTAACAGCGTGCATCTTACGGTCATGAAAAAACTTGAAAAGTCATGAAATTTTAAAACGGCAATTTCCTGGCCTGGAAAAGTCATGAAAGTTTTCTCAAATCTCTGTATAATAGAATTATGTTTAATCAGCTTTTGAGTTAATGAGGGAAATTCCTGCAAACATTTATTCAATAGAGCATGTAGGTTAGATGAGTGATAAAGTAGCCTTGTTGACAGGTTTGGGTGAGTAAGGGCAAAACGCACAAGATGCAGTACTTTCAGTGACCTGTAATAGGCAGTATCACGTCTTTTGAAATAAACTGCTGCAGAAAAAGCTAGGTCCATGCAAAATGTAACATGTAACTGCAACACTCATTTCAAGTGTAGTGGAGTAAATAGTACAGATACTCATTAAAACATTTAGTGAAGTAAAGAGTAAAAGTTGCTAATATCTTTGATACTCAATACAACTACAAAGTACCCAAAAAGATACTTAAGTACAGTAACTAATTACATTTACTCCAGTACTTTACACCTCTGATAAACACGAAACACTGGTGCTGCCAAACTGGATCAGATGATCCTGATCGTGTGTATGGGCAAGACTTGCATGAGCTCTGACTTGTAAACAAAATGTTTATCTATCATACTGATAATTACTTAAAGATATCAACATGCTGAGTGATTTGTGATCCAGTACGAGGGATCAGTTGTCACTTTTACGTAATCCGCTTTGTGTTTTTGCTACATCTCTCTTTAATTAGTGTTATTGAACAACATGACCCCTGGGCTAGAAGCAAAGCGATCACATACCACATCTCACAGCCTGTGCCACAACACGTCTCCTTCATCTCTGTAGTATAGTCATAACAATTATAAGTGATGTGTGTTTTGTTTACTTTTCAGAGCGTAGCTTTTGCTTAGGGATGAACTATGCTGGGTTTGTGATTTAGATTAAATCTCCATTACTTCATGTATGTTCGTTTAAACATCACCAGGGATTTGTGATCATGTTTGTTCCATTCCTAATTATAAGGTATATTCATACAAAAACAAAACTGATTTTGCTGGGTGTACTGTGCACATCTGCCATCCAGCTGTGACACTCCCAACTACACCGATACCCCCTGAGCTTTTGGTTCAGAAAGTTTCATCTATGATTGCTTGCCGTTTTTTGCCATTGCTCGGAGACGAAGCTACTGCCGTGTACAGGGGGCACAGGGGGCTGCTTGGCTTGGCACAGTGGAGGAAGATGGAAATCAGCGGAAAACGAAGGGTAAGAGGGCTGTTGGTTCAGTCAGGTCTGGTTTTAATCACGTCTGACAGTGAACCAAAGCCAGGCTGGATGCTGAGGTAACACTTCAGAATACAGTGGCTTCAATTTATGTCCTGATTTACTCTCAAGAAGTGTTTGGACCACATCACTACTTGGGGTATTAGTAAACGCAGATCGGAAGGTTTTAAGTAATGGGTTTTTCTGTAGCTGGAGGGTTTGTTTCTACAGTCCCAAAGGCAGCCCGTCCTCCCCTGGGCTCTGCTTTATGTTACAGACAAACAATATATATTACCCTGACTGGGAAAACGCTACCTAGTTTCTCAGAAAACCATGACGACTTTCGCTTCTCCAGGAAGTGTTTATTTGGCTTGAGTATGCTTATCAAGATGGTAACCTCAAGTTCTTCATTTCTAAAGCTGTGGTCTACAACTAATGCTTTATATTGCTAGTTTAGTTCACAGATGATCTGCATTGAACGCCAGATGTTTTTTACTACTTCCGTGTCCTAATGTCCTGATTTAAATGACTATGCAGAGAATAAATTACTAGGACCTCCATGTAACTATTTTGTTTAGTTGGCTTGTTGTCAAATCCTCCAAACATTGAAAAGCAAGGATGTAATTATTATAACTGACCGTCACCCTCACATCATAACATGCCGTGTCACTTTTAGAAATGACTAACTTTGTCTCGCTCATTTTGTGAGACATAATCTTTCTATTTTAAGAGCTTAATTTTTCTTGGCTGCAGTGTGAAGGAAAAGAAACGGCTTGGAATGATGGCTTTTAAATCGAAGCAGTAGACTCTGCCAACTGGTTGCTTTGGCCGTGAGCTGAATGAACAGGCAAGTGATTAAGTGATAGCACTCATTCACCTTACAGCAAATTAGTTGGGGTGAACGCTATGTAATTAATATCTATAACCCCAGTGCTGAATTGTTGATAGGAAGAAAACTTCAAACGTCAATTTTTGGATTGTTTCCCCTGCTGAAAAGAGAGGAACCAACCTCTTCTTAAATGCTATTATAGTGTTTTTTCACAAATACAGAAATTAAAAACTGTATGAATGAAAAAGAAAGTAGACACTGTAAACAGGCGAGTACTAGTGTCACTGTGGTTTCATGTGACTAAACCTCTTTCATAATCAGCACATATTCATATTTGAGAATAAAAGGAACTTTTACAACTTCCATTTCCTCTCTTATACATCGAGTAATGGTTTTGACAGTACTGCATTAGTCTAAAGTGATGTACCAGAAATCTTGGCTGTGTGTGGAGCAAAGCTAATGAGAGTGTCAACGAATTCTACATGATGGAGCTCAGGATTGACATACTATATGACCATTTGCACAGTTGAGCTTGCCAGATCACACACAGAACGAAGAAAATGACTGGGCCGCTCTCAGTGGGCTGAATCTATCCAGACTATCCAATGTGAGTCAAGTTAACGAAAGGTATAAAACACATGTCTAATTTTTTCCCTGAAGTTACAACGCTGCACAAAGAAACATCTCTGAAGACCAAGGCTAGTAAAATATGAAGTAGTTTATAAACCATTTTAATTTAACTTTTTGAACCTAGACTTTTTACAGTGTAAAGGTACAAAAACGTTAAAAAATATATATATACATTTAGCCTACTTTGGAGTCTCTTTTGTGTCTAGATGTGTGCATCTCCTTAGTGTGATTTATTTCAGAATTAAGGAGACTTTGTTTATTGCATTTTACTCAACATTTTACTATGAATGTCTAGTATTACCCACCACTATGGTTAGGGATAGATATCTTTAAGACGGCTTCATGAATGTTTATTTTGTGACGGCTAAGTGAATAATAAAAGTTTACACTTTTACAATTAATCATTGGTTAATATTTTAAATAATTTATGAAAATTATCAAAATTGTGGGGGCACAATATTTCACAAAGGATGTGTAGGAACTTGAGTAACGTGTGATTAGCATGGGCTAATCAATTAGCAGCAGTGCTTAATTAGTAAATTGCGAGGTCCCGGAACAAAGCGGCATGACGGATCCGGCATTTGATTAGAGGAGGGAGAGGCAATGGAGCATTCGCGCAATGAAGGACCAGCTTACGTGATTAACAGCGTGCATCTTACGGTCATGAAAAAACTTGAAAAGTCATGAAATTTTAAAACGGCAATTTCCTGGCCTGGAAAAGTCATGAAAGTTTTCTCAAATCTCTGTATAATAGAATTATGTTTAATCAGCTTTTGAGTTAATGAGGGAAATTCCTGCAAACATTTATTCAATAGAGCATGTAGGTTAGATGAGTGAATAAATCCACACAAACTATCAGATTAAATCAGTCATTTGAAAACAGCGTGAGTGATTCAGCTGTACCGCGTCTTCTCTCTCTCGCTCTCAAAGCGGCTTCACAACAGCGTATCTCGTCTGCACGCTGCGATACAAGACTTTCGCTCGGGTTTCGGGACAGACGACAGAATTCGAGTCATTGTTGCATCGTCACAAAACTGTATCATTTGCACATCTTTTTAAGTTTAAGCCATTCGATACTCGCGTGCTCCAAAGGCACAGTGGAGGAAGATGGAAATCAGCGGAAAACGAAGGGTAAGAGGGCTGTTGGTTCAGTCAGGTCTGGTTTTAATCACGTCTGACAGTGAACCAAAGCCAGGCTGGATGCTGAGGTAACACTTCAGAATACAGTGGCTTCAATTTATGTCCTGATTTACTCTCAAGAAGTGTTTGGACCACATCACTACTTGGGGTATTAGTAAACGCAGATCGGAAGGTTTTAAGTAATGGGTTTTTCTGTAGCTGGAGGGTTTGTTTCTACAGTCCCAAAGGCAGCCCGTCCTCCCCTGGGCTCTGCTTTATGTTACAGACAAACAATATATATTACCCTGACTGGGAAAACGCTACCTAGTTTCTCAGAAAACCATGACGACTTTCGCTTCTCCAGGAAGTGTTTATTTGGCTTGAGTATGCTTATCAAGATGGTAACCTCAAGTTCTTCATTTCTAAAGCTGTGGTCTACAACTAATGCTTTATATTGCTAGTTTAGTTCACAGATGATCTGCATTGAACGCCAGATGTTTTTTACTACTTCCGTGTCCTAATGTCCTGATTTAAATGACTATGCAGAGAATAAATTACTAGGACCTCCATGTAACTATTTTGTTTAGTTGGCTTGTTGTCAAATCCTCCAAACATTGAAAAGCAAGGATGTAATTATTATAACTGACCGTCACCCTCACATCATAACATGCCGTGTCACTTTTAGAAATGACTAACTTTGTCTCGCTCATTTTGTGAGACATAATCTTTCTATTTTAAGAGCTTAATTTTTCTTGGCTGCAGTGTGAAGGAAAAGAAACGGCTTGGAATGATGGCTTTTAAATCGAAGCAGTAGACTCTGCCAACTGGTTGCTTTGGCCGTGAGCTGAATGAACAGGCAAGTGATTAAGTGATAGCACTCATTCACCTTACAGCAAATTAGTTGGGGTGAACGCTATGTAATTAATATCTATAACCCCAGTGCTGAATTGTTGATAGGAAGAAAACTTCAAACGTCAATTTTTGGATTGTTTCCCCTGCTGAAAAGAGAGGAACCAACCTCTTCTTAAATGCTATTATAGTGTTTTTTCACAAATACAGAAATTAAAAACTGTATGAATGAAAAAGAAAGTAGACACAGTAAACAGGCGAGTACTAGTGTCACTGTGGTTTCATGTGACTAAACCTCTTTCATAATCAGCACATATTCATATTTGAGAATAAAAGGAACTTTTACAACTTCCATTTCCTCTCTTATACATCGAGTAATGGTTTTGACAGTACTGCATTAGTCTAAAGTGATGTACCAGAAATCTTGGCTGTGTGTGGAGCAAAGCTAATGAGAGTGTCAACGAATTCTACATGATGGAGCTCAGGATTGACATACTATATGACCATTTGCACAGTTGAGCTTGCCAGATCACACACAGAACGAAGAAAATGACTGGGCCGCTCTCAGTGGGCTGAATCTATCCAGACTATCCAATGTGAGTCAAGTTAACGAAAGGTATAAAACACATGTCTAATTTTTTCCCTGAAGTTACAACGCTGCACAAAGAAACATCTCTGAAGACCAAGGCTAGTAAAATATGAAGTAGTTTATAAACCATTTTAATTTAACTTTTTGAACCTAGACTTTTTACAGTGTAAAGGTACAAAAACGTTAAAAAAAAATATACATTTAGCCTACTTTGGAGTCTCTTTTGTGTCTAGATGTGTGCATCTCCTTAGTGTGATTTATTTCAGAATTAAGGAGACTTTGTTTATTGCATTTTACTCAACATTTTACTATGAATGTCTAGTATTACCCACCACTATGGTTAGGGATAGATATCTTTAAGACGGCTTCATGAATGTTTATTTTGTGACGGCTAAGTGAATAATAAAAGTTTACACTTTTACAATTAATCATTGGTTAATATTTTAAATAATTTATGAAAATTATCAAAATTGTGGGGGCACAATATTTCACAAAGGATGTGTAGGAACTTGAGTAACATGTGTGATTAGCATGGGCTAATCAATTAGCAGCAGTGCTTAATTAGTAAATTGCGAGGTCCCGGAACAAAGCGGCATGACGGATCCGGCATTTGATTAGAGGAGGGAGAGGCAATGGAGCATTCGCGCAATGAAGGACCAGCTTACGTGATTAACAGCGTGCATCTTACGGTCATGAAAAAACTTGAAAAGTCATGAAATTTTAAAACGGCAATTTCCTGGCCTGGAAAAGTCATGAAAGTTTTCTCAAATCTCTGTATAATAGAATTATGTTTAATCAGCTTTTGAGTTAATGAGGGAAATTCCTGCAAACATTTATTCAATAGAGCATGTAGGTTAGATGAGTGAATAAATCCACACAAACTATCAGATTAAATCAGTCATTTGAAAACAGCGTGAGTGATTCAGCTGTACCGCGTCTTCTCTCTCTCGCTCTCAAAGCGGCTTCACAACAGCGTATCTCGTCTGCACGCTGCGATACAAGACTTTCGCTCGGGTTTCGGGACAGACGACAGAATTCGAGTCATTGTTGCATCGTCACAAAACTATCATTTGTACATCTTTTTAAGTTTAAGCCATTCAATACTCGCGTGCTTCAAAGGGGGTTTTCTGTGTGCTCACAGTCACGTCCAAAGCCTCGCTCTCAAAGCGGCTTCACAACAGCGTATCTCGTCTGCACGCTGCGATACAAGACTTTCGCTCGGGTTTCGGGACAGACGACAGAATTCGAGTCATTGTTGCATCGTCACAAAACTGTATCATTTGTACATCTTTTTAAGTTTAAGCCATTCAATACTCGCGTGCTTCAAAGGGGGTTTTCTGTGTGCTCACAGTCACGTCCAAAGCACGCATATATTAAGCCGCATCGCTAATACCAAATTGAGTTATTTTTCGCTGCTTGTTGCGCTTACGCGGCCAAATACACACAAAATTACATCAAAATGACCGTCCTGGAGAGTATCCTCGTAAGCACAGTCAATTTTGGCTTAAAGGGTTAGTTCACCCAAAATTTAAAATTGGGCTGCATTTCACTCACCCCCGAGGCATCCTAGGTGTGTATTAGGGCTGAAAGATTAATTGCATTTGCGATAATATCGCGATATGAAAAAACACGATTTTTCAATCGCAGAGGCTGCAATTACACTCGGTCACGTGACAGGCGAGAGTAAAGCGGTGTGTTCGACTTGAAGATCAATCGGTGTATGACATCAAAGTACAGCGAAAGAAAGCATAAGGAGACGTCTGCTCTCTCTTATAGCTCTCGCAGTACTTTGACGACACACCCATCGGTCTAAGCAGCGCTGCTTCAAGTCTAGCGCGGCCCATCAGCAGAAAAAGAAAAGAAATAAAACAGTAAACAGCCAAAGGACGTAACTTAGAATGGGAGATGGATCGGTGTGTCAAAGGGAAGAGAAAAGCCATAGATGAAGTGGCACAGATGCAGGTGCTGGTCATTCAAAAGCTAAATGCAGAAAATATGACGAGGCATATCTTGCTCTAGGCTTCACTCATTGTGTCTATACCGGACGCTACAGTTGTCGCGTCGTGCCGCAACAGCTCTACACTGACGCGACAAAGCGACCGGTGCAAAACATTTTAACTTTGTGTCAATACGTCATAAATAGAACAAGGCATCAGTTTAATGTCAGGTTTTGTCGTGTCGCGCCCTATTCAGTCTATGGTCGCACCGCACCGCATCCAGTGTACACAGCGTCACTGATTATAATGGGTTCTACTGTATTTTGCCGCTCGCGTCCGGTGTAGACACGGTGTTTAATGTCGTTGGTGAGCAGGAAAGCCTGGGTGTGTCCTATGCCTTCGTGGACAGCATGAAACCCACAAAAAATAAATAAATAACAGAGAGAGAATATTAATAATAATAATAACAGTTATTCTCTCTATGCTAATTTTCAATGTTTCAAGTGATGCAGGTGTTTTTTTCCCTGTAGGTTGTTTTTATTAAATAAGCATGAATTTTTCATAATGTTTAGTGAAATTATGTGGTACTCTGAGGTGAGATGGGGATTCGGGAAAGGGGGGGAGGAGCCAGATTTTTTATAGGTTTAAAGGGGGGCGCGACCAAAAAAGTTTGAGAACCACTGGTCTATTTCATATAAAGAAATTCTATTAACAAAAAAAGCTAATTATTTTTCCTTAGAACTGGTTTTCTTTGAAATACAAAACTTGTGTAATCCCACGTAAAATATCTGTAATCAAATGCACATTTAAAACTGGAATATAATCTAATTTCAGTCACTTGTGTTTCATAAACACGAAAACCTTTTTGGGTTACAATCCGCCATCAAAATAAGTTTAATTATTCCAGCTGCTTTAAGAAAAGGCTATAAACGATCCACCACCTGCAGCATCCTCACATGCGATAGCCGACTAGCCAGGACTCCATCTTTTATGTTTACAGATGTTACATAATGACAAAGCGCCATGTTCGAATTTCCCACAAATTCCTACCAGTACCACTCAAATTAGAAAACATTATTATAAGCTTACCATTGTAAATCGGGCTAAGGTAAGGAGATAGTTTTGAACACTGACTGGTTATGTACTTGCTCAAAAATTGATAAAAATAGATTTTTAACCAAAAAAAGTTACGGACTGCAGCTTTAAGATGAATGTGTTTAAACGTTGCATCATCTTTTACAGTGTAGTTGATAGTGGTAGAGGAGACAGGAAGCAATGGGAAGATAAAGGGCAACGGGAAAGGACCTTGAGTCTAGACTCCAACTTGGGATGCCCAAAACAAACTTGGGTTTCAGCAGTCCAAGGAAAACACTGCAGGTATGCATTTGGGATCTTTTGGTATAACAAGACAAACTAAGTGGTAGATCATTGATATACCAGTTTAATCCTACCAACATACTGAATCTGAAAGCTCTCCTTTTTTCCGTTTCATTGTTTTATTTAGTTCTGTTTAGTTGATTTTTTTAAATCAAAAGTTGTATTTTCCTCATTAGGTTTTATGATTTTATCATTCTTTTATTTTTGTATTGTTCATTTCAGCAAGTAAATTGGTCTTCTCCCACCAGTCATCAACTGTTAATTCACAAATTCAATTTTAACTATATAGTGAAATCTTTCAGATGTAGTAGCACACTGAAAAAGCAGGAGCATAACATAGCATAACACACCCATAACATAAGCAATATACTCAAAACAGCAAATTTTGAGTTTGTCATTTAATATTTTTTTGTAGCCCTTTTAATGACTGTGTGCTCACTGCTTACTTGGTGTATATAAAATTCAACTGTGTGATCACAGCTGTGTGTATTGAAACATGGCTCATGCAGTGAGATTTTGGATCTGGAACTGTTTAGAATAAGGTAGGATGATGTTAATGTTATATTCATGTAGTTAAATCACCAGCAAAAAGTTTTTCCTGGAGCCTGTGGGCAGGGGCTGTAATGCTGTGCCCGTGTAGGATCATTGGCAGGAACTAGTGAGAGTGTTGGTGAGCTAGGCAAGTGAGTACAGCTGGTAGGAGGCTGAAGTGTAAGAAAGTAAGCAAAGGAATCGTGAAATGTCAGTATGAGTGAATGCCTCTGCATCAGCTCTCTCTCTGACCAGTGTGATATGATCTCTGATCTTCCTCAACACCTTGTAATGCTTCCATCACACCCTCAAACAACAGAAATCCAAGCCCAGAACAACATCTGACACCATTAGCCACCTCTGTGCACAAGGTGATGCGTCATAGCACAGTCCAAAGGCATTTTCATTTATTATTTTATTTGGGCTGTATACATCTGAGTACACATCAGTTTACAAAAGAAAAAAAGATAAGTGCTTCTCTTTTATGTATTTATTTTAAAAGACAGGCTGCATCTGGTGCTACCTAGAATGAACCAAAATATCAAAGTGGCCTCTCAAATTATTATAAATCTGATTGGTATTACACTATAACTTATGGAAACCTGCTTCCACCTCAGAGTACAAATAAAAATTTGAAAAATATTAATATCAAAAATATGACAACATTAAAATAACTTTCTCACAATTACCTTTTTTATTCCTCTTGTTGCTTAAATGCGTAATGTGACTATATATCACATTTATGACTGTCTAAATGTATTATATGTATCTATAAATGTAATAACTGAGATACAGTAAAAGTTAAAATAATAAAGAAAATGTCAATTTATTTCTTAATTTTATCTCACAATCAATTATCACATTCTGACATATTACAGTCAAAATTGTGAGACAAAGTCACATTGCGACAATCAGAAGTCAAAATCGCAAGACGTTGCTAAGATATAGTCACATTATGATACATACAGTTGCAATTATAAGATATAGGGCCAGTTTTACTAAATGGCAAATTTGCGTGAAAGCGCAATTCCAAAACAGTGCCGATGGGAGGGGAAATTTCTGCGGGTGATTTACTAACAATGCACAAATTAAAGATCACAGACGCAATATCTAATTTACATATCGACCAACACAATATACCAAGCGCAGCGCAAATTAGTGTAGTTGCAAATAAAGAAATAAAGAAGCCACGGTACATTGGATAGAACCAGAGGACAAAAAATGAAGGTTTGCTGGAAGCTTTGATAGACCTGGTATTGCGTGACTCCTAGATGAGGGTTCCAAGTCGTCTTTTATTTCCTGAAGCAAATGAAAAATAACATGTCTTGGCAAATGATATATTCAGAAAATAATGTGTTCTCCTGGCATTCAAAATAAATTAATATGTGTGGAAAAATCGTCTCCCTTCTACCCTTCTCTGCGGTGCCTCCTGCTAGCAACAATAATTGCAGCCATTTCAAGCGCAAAATAGTTTAAGAAATGCTTTTTTGGGCATTAAATAATGGCGCAAATGCCAGTAATTTGACGAGCACAAACATGAGTAAAACGCGTTATGTGATTCATTTGAATACTCACCTCCTATAAATTTTGTGTGTGAAAGGGAAACTCCTACAAATGCATATTCAATGCAGGTCAAGCGCAAAAATAACAGTGTCCACGCCTTTTCAATGCTAATTCATCATTGCGCGTCTTTAGTAAAACCTGACAGTACAATTTTAATGCCAAAAGACTGTTTGCACTGGCGCAAGCTGTTAGTAAAACTGGCCCATAATGTCATATTGCAAAATACATTGTGAGATATGAAAATGCAAATACAATTTTTTTTTTTACAGTTGCAAGATATAAAGTAATGGTGCAAGACATGTATTTTTAAGGTACATTGTGAGATATGAAAATGCAAATACAATTTTTTTTTTTTACAGTTGCAAGATATAAAGTAATGGTGCAAGACATGTATTTTTATATCTTGCACATTTGTTTCAAATTGGGCATTTTCCTGTAATTTAGCTTTTATCTCTCACAATTTGAATTTATTACAATATATAAAGTAGCAGTTCAAAGCTATAAGGTCACCATGCAAAATATAAATGAGTGAAAATGGGCTTCCATTATAACTAGACTACTTTATAAGGTAGACCAAACATGGAGAAACTTGTTCAAGAGCAACACACAGTCCAGACTATACAACATTCAGCATGTCACATCTCAGAATATTTCATCACATCCAAGCAAACCTAAGATTAATATCTGTCAGCACTGAAAATAGGAAGTCTTAAAGCGTTTTACACTACCACATTAGTTGCCATGGAGGAGTATGGTAGTACTGGAAAATTTCTGCACAGTCCTCACAACTTTACAGTTGAATAGTGATTTAAATTTCAATGTCAGCCCTCCGAGCAAGCCAATGGATTGAATCGTTCAGTTTCTTTTGAGGAGTCTCAGGTGTTCTTACACTATTCACTCAAGTTAATCCTTCCCCAAGAACTAAACAGGTTTTACTGTGTGATATGAATCATCATAGCTTAAAATGAAGTCATGACACGGGCACAAACATGGTGATCAGGCAACTGCCTTTTAGTTATATTTGTAATTGCAGACGCCAGGTCCATCTGTTGAATTGTCCTTGATGGACTTTGTCGGCTCTCCCTCTGTTTTTTCCTTGTTATCTGAGTGCAGAGCAAACCACCAGTTAGTCTTCCTGTGTTCACACATACTTCCCTCCTGACGGAGGAAATCTTGTTGAGCAAAACTGTCTGCTCTGAGATGTTTTGATGCATATTTTTGTTGTTGTGTATGCAGAAATGCATAACACTTTGCATTATATGCAAAAACGGATGTATGAGGGCAGCATTAGCAACGAGTTTACTAATTTAATGTCCAGAATTAAGCTTTTACTTGACCACCGTGAATTTCTTAAGAGAAAACACTTTCTCACACTGCATATTAACTATGCATATTAGCAGGCTCCAGTGGGTTATTGAGTTAAGAACTGTATTTGCTCAATAAATACATTGTTTTATTGCTTTTTATTGCCTTTTAGAGGGGATTAGGATTCTCGCCTCTTGCTCAGGCTGACTTTTCCTTCCTTCTGGGGTTAATAAAATGTGTGTGACTTTAGGGATGTGTAATAGTAATCAACGACATACACACAGGATGTATCCAAACATAGAGTCATGCTTTCCTGAAAGAGAGGATATTGCTACCATTTATGGGTGTTTCTTTGATTGGGGTACATTTGTTTGAATGGAAAAAAAAGAATGGAAAAAAAACTTTAAAAAACAAAAATTCATTTTAATTTTAGAGGATAAGTTAATTATAGACTTTTTATATTGTATGTGTTTTTAAAGTTATAATCAAGAAAAGTCTATTTTAACTTAAGATCTAAATTCATATTTTGAGTTCATTTTGACATTTAAGAATAAAAAATGTTTTTTAAATAACAAAGAATTATTGACCTAAATGTCAATTGACCTATTGTCCTCCATAAAGTGTGCTGCACACATCTGAATATTTGGGTTGAAGTGTTCTGGAACAGTGCTATAAATACAACTTAACCACTGATTTCTAGTCGTGTTCATTTTTAGAAGGCCAAACAAAGTAGTTTCGCTTTCACAACGAAACACAGCATCACACACGGCGGCCTAGAGTGAGCAGAGGCCGGGGGCTAGAGTGAGCGGAGGCCGGCGGGCTTGAGAATGGCGCGGCCGGCGGATTCGACGAAGGAGCGTCCTGAGGGCTTGCGGCAACCCCATGTGACGACCCCGGGCTGGACTCCGCTTCGTCCACAGTGAAAGCCGATCCGGCGATCCATAGCGCAAAGTTGTTGTATTTCCTCAGCAACCAGCACGGATCAGCTCCAGGCATGACAAAGCGATATCGTCCTCTTTTGGAAGGCCAAACAAAGTAGTTTCGCTTTCACAACGAATCACACAGTGCCTTCACGACATGGCGGCGGCGGCGGCGGCGGCAACAATACTACAGCGAGAATAAAAGTTACGCCTTCTTTCTTTGCGTGAACATTTGGGCTGCATTATGCAAATCGACCCACATCGTGACGTAGACATGTGGGGGTGTGTTACAACGAGCCATTTTAGGTAGGCCTGGCTGACTCTTAACTTTTATAAAGAATATCTCTTTGGATTTCAGACTTTAGTCTTTGCAACTTTACAGATCTTCTTTATGCACTAAGAGCTTGTAACACTCCAAAGAGAAAGGAAAAATTTAAGTCGCATCATATGACCCCTTTAAAACTTGAAAAATGGTGTGTATTGACATCTTTCCGCGATTGAAATAAAATACCTTCTGATGTTCATTCATGTTTATTTTGTGCTTGAAGTAAATATTAAAAGAGGATTGGTTCAAGTGTCGCTTGAACTGAGGCAATACAGTGATCTGTTACGACACATTAAAGAGCCACAAATTGGTATTTACTGTTTGAATTTCTTTAAAAAATGACAAAATTAGAAAGATAAGACTTTGTTTCATACCAGAAGTAACCTGCTCTGTCTTGTCTGTTGGCGTGTTGTCAGTGTTCTGTTTGCTCTGCGATGTATTTTCCACTGCATGCGAACATGTGTAGTGTGAGAGCGGCATGACTTGTCGGACATAGCAACAGTAACTTAGGGGGGTGGGTCTTTGCGAAGTGTCAATTGTAGATTTACCCATATCCATCCATTTACCACACACTGTTTATTCCTTCCTTACAGCGATAAAAGGAGTTGAAGTTCTCCTTTAATCTTCTGACATGCTAAATTGTGGCTGGTGTTTTATTAGTTTGAGCCATTGGTGAGCAGTTGACACCTCGACATTGTGCACTGGTGTAGGGGGCATTTGCCAGCACTTCATGAGATTTATACACGGGCTGCTTGTGACTAATGAAGGCTGGGCAGCTTTTTAAAGCTCACCATATGGATATGTTTCTGCAATTGGCAATGAATCACACGTGAGGAAAGACAAATAAGGGAGGAGTTTTGGGTACTGGAAAAGAAAAGCACTTTCTATAAGTTAACATTGCTCCAAAAAGACATCTTTACACAGTTAAGACTGCTCAGTGCCTGCTCAAAATTCAATGTAAAGATGCAATGCCGCATAAAAGCCAGACTAAATTATGCCTGTTCAAACACACCTCAGCCCCTAATATCGAAGTATACAGTCGTAATTGCAGTGTAAATGCATTAATTCCAACTCTGAGCAGCATTAAATAGTCTGTGTAAAGACAAATAAAAGCCACTTCAGAAGTTTGCAGTGTAAATTTGGCATAACAGAAGATTAAGCCAAAATAGAAATGAAAGTTCTGTCAAAATTTGCTCACCTCCATGTCGTTCCAAACCTGTTTGACTTTCTTCTGTGAAACACAAAAGAAGAAATTTAGCAGAATGTCCAAGTTGCTCTTTTCCATTCAATAGAATCGATAGAGACAGCATTGGTCACTGTATAGGTTTTGAACCTGACATGAAAGCAAGTGAATGAATCTTTGTTTTTGGGTGAACTATCCCTTTAAGAAAATATAACAAGACTTTTTTTTTTTTTTAAGGCAAATGATTTGTCAAAGTGAAGGACATGAAACATGCTAGGATTAATATTTGTATTAGTCCCACAAAGACTACTGGTTTCACTTTTGAAATGCACTGTCACTTGTACCGTTATGTAGCTTTCAGCAGTCTTCAGAATATTAACCAGATTCAGGCTTTTTGTCCGTTGTCAAAGAGAATACCACAACTCCATTGTCCGTTGATGCGAGCGTGAAAAAAACTGTCTCAAGGCAGCTAACTCACTGCACGACTCAAACCGATTTCCATCAGCCACCTCATATGTTATCACACAAAGCACAGCAACAATACTCAGCCATCACTGGACACAGCAGGCAGGATTATTATGGATGACTGCTTTAAACAAATGCTCACAGAGACAGTCAGTCTATTATGCATGTTACGCTTTGGAGTAAAGTTTCATCTGGAGTGAGGATTAGTTGAAATGTCTTAGTTTAGAACCATATGGACTTTCATATAGGCAAGATTCCTTTAGAAAATGATAAAAAAAGTAAAAATCAGGTTTGTTCATAAAAAAAAAGTGTAGTGATATTAATTGGCAAAAAGGAATGGGTTACATTCATAGAAACTAAGTCATCCAGACAGACCAGTTTAACATACAACGGCCATTAAGTCAAAATATAACCTGTTTTACGACCTTGAGTTACTGTACAAAGTCATTTCATATTGACTCAACAAATACTGTCTTTTTCAGTGAAACAATGTGCTGCCTACAGTATTTAATTGAGGCATATATACATATGTATATTTATGAATAAAGTAATTATAATGATGCATGCACTAACACAGCCATGTATTTATAGGTAATATATCAAAGATATATTATGTAAAATAATACAGTTGCATACAGAAGATATGTGAAATAATAGTTGCATTTGTATGCGCTGGCTCCCTGGTCTTTGTATTCAATAGCTGTGCTATAGTGCTAAAAGTAGCTGTTGCGTTCCCTTGTCCTCATCTGACCTCCTCAGCCATATGTTTGTGTGTGGAGGTTGGTGTGTGTCTGCAGACTGGGCTGAACAGAACATCGTGTGACAGCTGCAGTGCAGCGGTGGAGGGTCTGCGGCTGCGCTGTCACATCCACTCTAAACGCGTCTCCATGGAGAGACCGAGAGCACGACTGCCTGCCCTGAAGCGTCTCACATCCTCCCAGAAGAAGGAGAGCGTGACGCTCCTTGCTGTGACGTAATTTATGAAAACAGCTGTGTGGCAGCACGCTTAGTCATACTCGTGCACTTCGGCTTTGTTCCTTGTTATTTTTAACACATTATCCATGTTGGATTCCATCATAGATCACCTATTTTGTTTAGAATATTTAAATGTTTATTTTAGATTTATTCTTTAACATTTTTAAAGCAAGAATAGAGGTGATTACCCTACAAATAAAGTAACAGGTCCTTTTTTTGTAATTTAAGATATAAAAGCGGTGTTTGCCGCTCTGCATTTGTCATGGGAATACCTTTTCACATAATGCACCATTAATATAATAAGAAAAATTAATGCTAATGTGCTTGGGAACTTTCCTGTGCTTCTAAAAACTGTGATAATAATAAGAGTGAGTTTATCACTTAATAAGAAATATTTGATTTATTATTTCAGACACTATATAATATTATTAGAATGAAAATATATAAATAAAAATATGAACTATTTAAACTATTTTAATCATGTTTATTATTCATAATTATCTTAATTATTATTTTTTAGCTATTATTAATCTATTTCTAAATTAAATAATATTTAGAAATGAATTATTGTTAGTAATTTCACATAAAGCACCGTTTATACAACAAGACCAGAATGGCTCCTTATGTGGTTGAAAACTTGTGTGTGCTTCTAAAAATAGCTAATTTGCTTCCAAAGACCACTTTCTCTATAATTATTATATAATAAGAAATAATCTATATGAAATATAATTACTGTATCTATAATTTCTGTCAATATATAAGATTATTAAAAAGAACACACTTAAATATAATACACATACAAAATGTGGAATATATAGAATATAATTCTATTTTAACTTTATGGTTAATTATATTTATCATTAAGTTTAATTAATTATATATATATATATATTATTCATTCATTATTTATTATTATTTGTAATTATTATAAAAATTCTATTATAATTAGTTCTTTCGCAAAGTGCACCGCACCGTTAATATAATAAGACCAAAATGGCTCGTAATGTGCTTGGAAGCTTTTGTGTGCTTCTAAAAATAGTGCTCCTGCTTGCAAAGACCACTTTTCCTGTTCTCTCCCCCTCCCTCCCTGTCGGCTTTGAATTCCAGTCCGGTGTCGTGAGTGTCCGGACCGCAGCTTATCGCTCTCCCTCGTGCGTACTCGTAGAGTAAGAAACCACATAGGGGATCCTTTGTTTAGGAGGGTCTAGGCATGGCTGATACATTTACAAGCCGCTAGAGTCCCTTCGCGATTGGCTGACGGGGTGCTGTCTGCGTCTGCAAGAGGCATGCGTCAGCTGTGTGCGGCAGCGGCGATCCAAAGCCTTTCTCCTCTGCACTGATCATGCAAACCTGTGCTGCTCGCGCTGCATCTGCCACTACGGCCACTTATTCTTCTGAAGCCGAGGGAGGCAAGATGGCTACCTTTTAGGATTATGCTTCCCAAAATTGAGGGTCTGCCTCTGAGGAATGAGAAGGTACAATCCCAGACTGGCTTTTAATGGCTATTGTCTCAAACAGATGCTCCTGGGAGAGTGTGTGTGCGATGGCAGCTTTGTGTGTGTTTATGCTCTTGTTGTCATTGCTGCATCATCGCAGTAATGTGCCTCGGCTCATGCTTTGGTTCCCTTTTCAAGGTAGGGTGCAGGGATATTTCCAAACCGCAGAAAAAAGCAAGGTTTTAAGGTAACAGACTCCCACGTTTTTCTCAAGTTCAGAACACTTTGTGCTCTCCGCATCTTTTGATGCAGCATCTCAAATCAGTGTCTTAAGAGTTTAGCTTGGCTGAAGGGGCAGCTGCGAGTGTGTGTTCACCTGCGCCGCGAGTTTTTTCTTTCTCAGTACAGAAGTTCAGAAACAGAAAAGCAGCAGCGTATGAATGAAAAAAACCTCAAAAGTTCAGAGAAACTACACACGCGCTCCAGGAAGGAAGCGTGCATTTTTAGACTTCGCATAACAGCGAGGGTTTGTGAAGATGTGCAGGCAAAGCAGTTTGAGCAAAACTACTGGCTTTGATGTGTTCAGAATGGGTTTCGTTACCGAGTAACTTGGCATAAAGATGCACGTTTGAGTTTTGGGGATGATGGTTAACTTCTCAGAGTACCTGCTAAATTCTAAAGCCGTGATAAAAGATGCTATTTTGCGGCTACCCTCCGTGTTATTCTCTCGTAGCTGTGTTTTTGAATGAGCGTGTGGTGTGGAAGCTCTTGGGTGTCAGGTCTCTCCTCCTCACCCTCTGTTTGGGTTGGATACTCCCCTTCTGCTCTGACTTTCCCTGGTAACGCTTCCTGAGGGAGGCTTCTAGGGATTCTGGTGCGCTGTTGCTAGGGGTGTGTGTGTTTCTGGGGGAGTTTTTACTACAATGAAAAGAAAACAAAGTCAAGTGTGACTTTTTTGAGTTTTCAAGGCTTCAGATACGACAAATCAAGAACAAAGCCGTGGAGGCACTGCTGTGAGAGACTAACGTTTGGCGTGCAGAGAATCAGCAAACCGTCTCTCTTAACGTCTAGTGATGTTTTCAATAAAAAGCACATTTTCTACTGTGTGTGTTAGGACGTTGTTGTTTTTGAGCCATAGGAATTCAAGAGAAGTGTGCAGCCGTCTGAGGAGATTTGTTTACTTTCTTTATACACTTTCTTCGTTTATTTATAAACGGAAAAGTTTTGGACACTGTTACCATGATACTGTAATTTGAGCAGTTGGTTGTTGTAGGTCTGCTTATAATCAGGCACAGACTGAATCTGTGGAGTTTTTTTTTTTTCCATATTTTCTGCTGAATTCTTCAGATTTTAACATGATTTATAGTGCACACTTATTGGTAATAAACTTAATTATATTTAATAAACTACTTAAACTAAACATTTACACTGTAAAAAATGTTTGGTCAGGTAACTTTAAAAATGTTAAACATTTAAATAGACTGGTTTTATTCAAGTCAGAAATCTAATTAAAATTGCTCATTGTTAAACGTACAGTTCTAATTCTAAATCCTGATTGGATTAGGCTTGTTTAAAGATATTGTAAATTGCAACTGGGACCACATAATCTGAATTTATGTGCCAAGTTTCTGTGTTTTGTATGGCAACCATAAATAGTCAGGTTCATGAACAATTTTACTTGGCAGAAGAATTGTTTATTCTGTTTCTTAATTTATATCATACTAAGTAAATGAATGGTTAGGATACATTTTTATTGTGATGGCAGATCTGAATGCAAACTTGCATTGAGGGAGGGGTTTAAGCAAACAAAATGATTGGAGATGTCTTGCATATATCACCAGAAAGAAGTCTGTTGGTTCACCGGAAGATCGGTTTATGACATTCTGATTTAAAAGAAAATTAAACATATGCATGAATTGTTTACTATAATATCAATAACAAACATTTAGTAAACAAATAGGATTTCATTTAATGTCGTCTTTGAATTTGAATAAAAATACATTAAAAAGTCATTTGAACTGTTTTATCATATTGCTATTCCTGCCATTATTAATATACAGTATAAGCAACAACCAACCCAAAGGGAATTGTAGTGGTTTTACAGGATTTTAACATCTGTACCCATGATAAAAGCCTCTCAAGTGGCATATTGCTTTAATAAAGCAATTTTATATTTCGCCAAGTTTATTACATGTGCAGATAGCTCTGCATGGCACATTTTCACTTTTTATATTACATTGTCCAGTAAACAAGGCAAAAAGCTGTCACAGTATTGCATTTGACCTGTAATTAGCCGGTCTACTGATTTTCATGTTTAATTAGATGGAATAATTGCTCCAACTCTTTAGATACTCAGCTAAAGTGTCCATGTATGAAATATGTAACTGTGTGTTGTACGCACTTTACTCTCTTTATCACCCATCTACAGAAGGTTGTTTTAACTGCAAGCTTTTCCTAGAAAATGACAGTGTAAACTCAAGAGCTCAGGTCTATCAGTGCTGTTTTTCCTGAAAAACAACAGCTTTGGATTTACTTTGCAAGTTTACCCAGAATTTGCACAAACAAACTACCTCTAACTTACAACCTTCATGTCTACAGAGTCTCATTTTCATTGTGTCTTCATAGTGTTTGATCATCACATTTCTACTGAATTAAGCCTCATGCTCAGCAGGCATGATTTGCCGATAATGCCAAAAGTTTGGACTTCTGTATTACAAGAAGCAAAAGATCTGAACATTTACAAAGGCCTCCCATTAGATCCCTATCCAGACTACTTTGTTATTAAAAAGTAGTTTCACTCAGCATCTGATGCTGACCGTTTTTGTTTCATTACTGGATGGGAACATCAGAGGAGCCGATTACTATTCTCTTCCTATTCCCCCAGTAATAACAGTTGCAGTGGCTGCCAGGTTATTGCCTCACTTTTGTTTCGACCCCTCTGTTGCATCAGCCCTCTCCTGGCATAAGTGTTAATGATACATGAAGGAGTTTTCCTCAGTGCTACATTGTTGGTGCTGCTGAATTTATTAACACACTGCACTAAGAGGCACATTTAACTTGCTTATAAATATAAAAAACATGAAACCACAGTTTCTCACACAATGACTGACTGACTCCCGCAAGTATTTAATCTTCTTATGCACACTGCTTTACACGGGTAGTAAAACTGTGTTTTATGAGAGGGACTTAGGGTACAGTAAGGCAGGCACGCTGTGAAGGCTCTCACATGCATTTTTTTTTCATTGCCTCCTTTTTCTTTTCTGGTGTGGAAAAACAATTATGAGACTATAATGAGTGTTACTAATAATGTTCACATTGTGGTATATTGTGGCTTTGTGGCTGTCAATTTAACACAATGCAGTATGATTAATTGTATCTTAATAATCACTTGCAGATTTATTTTTATTGTCTTAAATACATGCACATGTATGTGTAACTGCATGTACAGCATTCCTGTAGCTGAAAAAGTGCTGGCAACACAAAGGTCATGGCTCCAATTCCTAAAAAGTGTCAGAATGTATATTTTTAGGACAAAAAATAAACTTAATTTCCTTGCACATTAAAGCTGCACTGTAAATTTGGTCTCTTTAGTGATAAAAAATAAAACTACGTACATATTGCGTTTGCATTTTTAAATCATCCATGTAAAACAAACCTTTCAGCTTCACTCTACTTTTCTCTTTGTATAGATTTGACGTGACAGGTTTACATTTTTATAGGCCTATCAAAGTATATTTGGGTAAAGGCATGATTTGGAAGATTCGTTAATGACATTTTGTTATATTAACTTAAACAAATAACACACTTAATCAATCTTGCTGACCTGTACCTGCATTCCTCAGCAAATGCTGTTATTACTGTGAATTAATGAATTGCCATATTATGAATATTAAAGAAATGTATATTAGAAATGATGGGACAGTGTTGATCAGTTGTTCATTTGCTAAGCTATAGACTAGTGAGTAACTCACATAACACAGAAAAGGTGTTTTTGTGTATTGCTTAATCACCCCAAGTTCTGTGCCATGATCCACTGTGGCACCAGCTGTCATAAGTTGCGATGACCAATTGCAGTATGTCCTGCTTCACACCACAGCCAAAACTTGCTGAAGCATCTCTATATTTTTCCACTGCAGGTTGAGTCAGAGGCCAACTCAGTAAATGGCACAAGTTCAGAGCAGATGGAGGAGACCTGTGTGACACCAGAGGAAGAGGCGCATTACATATCCTTAACACACAATGTTCCACCTGATGTTCCCACGCCTCTCCAGCATGGCTTGTTACCAGCCCCTCTTGGAAAGGAGCCCGGGACCACTGATGTACTTCTCCCTCACAACAGTTCTCTAACCTCTCATAATGGTGCTGAACACATGAAACCAAACACTGAGAGACATGTGGATCCCACGGAGTCACATGCAACGTTACATAGATCCACGTTTAAGAAGAGTCATGAATCCGAGTCCGTTCAAGAACAGACTTTTCCTCTGAAGAAGATCAAACTGGAGGAGCAATGGGTTGAGATTGATGACCCACACTCAAAGCACTTAGAGACTAACGGGTGCTACGAAGATGCTTTATCTACCCTAGCAGCTGTGGTCTGCTTCTCCAGTACGGACAGGAAAAGTCTTGAGGAGGGGTTTTACGGGCCTCATTCCTGTTTAAAAACTGAGCCAAAAGAAGAACCATATCAGTGTCAGTTAAATCAAGGAGAAGAACCTCCTCAGAATGATAACATTGCACTCGCTTTACCCAGAATCCAGTCTCTGGTCCAGTATAGGAATATTAGCGTTGATCAGGCTATAGCTATTGAGGCCTTGACCCAACTGGCAGCTACCCCACAAACAGTGTCCTTTGAAACAGAAAACCAGAGTCAGGACGCTCAGCGAGAAACGTCGACATACTCTGCTTCAAGCAACCACATACCTCTTCGAGAGGCTAAACCAGTTTCAGATGTTTTCTCTAACAAGGTCTCTGTAATCAGTTCATCATTGCAACAGCCTTCTGTCATCTGCAACCCTCTGAACAGGCCAGCCAACTTCACCCAAAGTCAAAATCAGCATTGTGCGTCTACCTCCAGAAAACTTTCCTTGAAGGATCTTCTGGTGGCCAGTTCAGAATGTGAAAAGCTATCGTATACCGCGGAGAACCGCAGAAACGGCCAAGCACTTTGTAAAGCCGAAGGCACTTTCAAGAAGTACAAGCATGGAGAAGCCACTCATATCTCGAGAAAGAGGGACGAGGAGGAAGTTGCGGCTCAATTGGTGCAGCTTGCGTTCATGATCGAATCCCGGCAGATGCAACTCTCGGAAAACAGTCCGCCAGAAGGTATGCCAACTCAGACCATGAAACACAATCATAATTATTTAGGGCAGCACTTAAAAAAGCAAAGGAAACCTAAAATGACGCCATCAAAACCCAGGATGTCTAAGAAGAAAGCTGCTGAGATCGAGGGCAACCATTGCAGGATTCCGTTGGCCAAGAGGACGCCCAACAGGAAAACCCCACTCAAGGCCACCATTCAGAAAGCCATTTCGCAACAAAAGATGAGGTTCCAGCACAAGAGAAGTCCGTTTCTTCCCCAAGCGCAGATAGACCTGAAAAAGTATATAGCGGAGGCTCATCATGAGAACAGGCAGCTCTTATGCTACAGCAACTCTCTGAAGAAAGAGCACTTTGAAACCATCTTAGGTTCTGGTAAGCAGAACGGCTTTCACTTTAAATACGAGCATGGAGCTCAAAGTCATTGTTTACCACCACCAAACGGACTCTTTCACAATCATACGAATGATCATCTAGGTGCTAGCCAGTGGCCGAGGCATGAATGTGAACAACAAATGATTTCTCAGGTATCGAAAACCTACGATGTGCTAAATCATGGTGCTAAACAACAACCTCAGCAAGCCATGGCCAGTGAACCCTGTAAAGACTCGCCGCAAAGCCCAGGGATGTACCATAAAGCCAACGGCTTTAATGATCATCAACACTTGCATACAAATCAAAATGGATTTTACAAAGTGGAGAAGTCTGGAGGTGTTACTGTGTTGTCCACATCCAGTGTACATTTGGAGAACGGGTACGTGGTGAACACTGGAGAACAGACTCCTACCAAGCACACGATCAACAGCTTTTTGGAGTCTCCGATGAGGTTCTTGGACACACCGACCAAGAATCTCCTCAACACCCCCTCTAAACAAACCACAGAGCTGCCCTCCTGTGACTGTGTGGGTAAGTCATATTAGCCATATCATAACTTGAAATAAAAGTTGGCTCGATCTTCAATTCGAACACAATTTCCCTCAACAGAACACGTAATTGAGAAAGAGGAGGGTCCGTACTACACTCACCTTGGATCTGGCCCGAATGTAGCAGCCGTGAGAGAGATGATGGAGAACAGGTAAAGTGGATCTCAGTTGCTATGCTTACATGCAATAATGTTTTCTCTCACTCCAACACAAAAGTATACACATTTTTATTCATTTTAATGGATAATTTGAAATTTACGTGTATGCATTTATTTCCTAATTTTATCTGTATGGTTTTTACAATTGTTGTTTCATATTTATTTTTAAATTATTTTTTGTCAAATAAAAAAAATATATTTAATAAAATAAATAATACATAATAATAATAAATGTATGAAAATAGTACATTTTTGTAATTAAAAATAATAATTGTTTATTATGTTCGAGTCCCATCTCAGACGCCTTTCCCAATCCCATCCCCCCTCTCTCCCACTTCGCTTTCTGTCTGTCTATACTAACCTTTCTCAATAAATGCCAAAATAATTCTTTGAAATTTGCAATAATTAGCCTTGATGTATCAGTTGAATTAATAACTGATTATCAGGGTGCATGTAAATGTAGCTAATATTGCATAATTAAAAACTGGGCTTGGCAATCAAATACTTGCAGTGGAGCCCTGCTGTGCAATATTTTTTGACGTTGACGAGGAAGTGTACATGTAGCTATAGACTTCTCTGCATTCAGAGTAGCAACCACAGATGTGTTTTAGCAGAAACACACTTTCATGCTCTCTAGAAGCTGAAACAGGAAGCCTATAACTGGGTTCAAGGGGCCCATAGAGTGATTCTTACCACAGAGGTTACTACTAAACTGCGGTAGCTATGGCAGAATTATGTTGTGATGATACTATGTCCCTTAAAGTCCCCCTGTAGTCAAAAATTGTATCCTTTAAAACTCATCTTTGATCATCAAAATTACATATTTAAATGTTTTTTTCTTGTGAAAATAATTTTCTCATGCCTTAAAATAGCTTGAATGCTACTCTACACCCTTGCCTCATTTACTATACGCGGATCTATGAATACGCAAATTAGCCCCGCCTCCACTCAGTGTTTGAACCAGAAATAAGCTGGTATGCTCAATGTAAGCCAGGAGACTGATGGCTAACTTCGTGAGGTAACATTATCTGTTTGCGCTGGTTCGTACATGGATAATGACTGATAAAACTGTTTTTACTAGCGGACAACTACAGTGGATACTGTAGCATTCATTAAATGTACTTGCTTGAAGTGCTCAAAATGCCTTGAAGACTCAAATGCAGCCAAGTTTGTCATTCCAAATCGCACCCGCGATCAAACGCGTGGGTTATTATTCAAGTTAGCGGTTCTAAAAACAAATAAATAAGAGCTAACATCACATGACATCGTGAAAATAGGGGGAAATATTAACAGTTAGCGAAACATCTACAGAAAAAATATAATTTACCGGATTAGCCTGGCTGCCTTCTCATTAGACCCTTTGCTGCACAGTTAATGATATGCTAAGGATAGGATCCCTTGACGCGATTGGTTATTGAATTTTGTGATGTAGCAAAAAAAAAGGCTGTTTCAAACCGCGTTTCTGTGACTGCCTTTGGGAAACTACAGTTTTAAGGAGAAAATACTCCACAATGGTGTTGATAAATGGATTGGCACATGGTTTGTCTAAAAGCATATTAAAAACAACACATAGACAAATAAACAACATAAAAAACTTGATTTTCAAGTTTAAACTTGTAAGTCGCACAATCAAAAGGATGACACGTACCGTGTTTGCAAGGAAGCATTATATTGATATTTCTCAAACCTTCTGGTTTGAGTTTGTTTCAGACCCCTAACCCTAAATATTACACTTCTGCAATTAATTCAATTCTAAACTGTTTAATATACAGATTCCATTTAAACATTTGTTTGTTTTGTAAATCAGTTTTTTTTAAATGTAAGATTAAAGTTTGAAAATCCTATTTGGGTTATATTGTTGAAATGCCCACCATTCAGAATGCACCTGATGATGATGATGACCATGTGACCATGTAAGAATACTAAATTCTGATTGGTGCTCATTTTTGCATTTATTTGCATATTGAATCATGATGGATCTGTTCTTCTGTTCTTCTATATTTAACAGTAAGAAACACAAATCTTAATATAGTTAGAAAATGTTTCTATTCAGATTTATACATCTAAAATGTGTGTAATAGTGGGTAACTCATTTGGCTTCAATACAGTGACAGTTTAAAAGGCATTTATTTCATTTTAGAAACAGCATGTCTATGTAATATCACATTTAATTTTTTCTTACACAGTATAAATGAGTCTTTTTACATAAAAATATATGTACCTTTATATTTTATGAAGGGAGGTCTGTTGCAAAGGGATCGTCCTATTTGGGGGTCCTTTGCATTAAAACAATTTTGAACTTTTGAAAACCCCTGTGTTGTAGTGCTTGACACACACACAACTCACTTTGCTGTTTGCATCACAGATATGGCGAGAAAGGCAACGCAGTCCGTGTGGAGGTTGTTGTGTATACAGGCAAAGAAGGGCGGAGCTCACAAGGTTGCCCAATCGCCAAGTGGGTGAGTGACCTGATGAAATAACTAGCAGTTATAACTGCGAAGAGCTTGCAGAATGTCTGTTCCTTCATATACTGTGTGCACATGTGTTAAATTCTGCAGATCATACGTCGAAGAAGTGAGGAAGAGAAGTTGCTATGTCTTGTGCGGCAGCGTGCTGGTCACTGCTGTCAGAACGCAGTGGTAGTCATTCTCATCCTGGCCTGGGAGGGGATCCCACGCAGTGTGGCTGACAGGCTGTACCAGGAGCTCACACAGACTCTCTGCAAATATGGCTCGCCCACTAGCCGCCGCTGTGCCCTCAATGAGGAGTGAGTCACAAGTGACATACGGACAGAGTGTGTGGGAATGATTCACGTACACACTCCCTCACACAAATACAAAAGAACATTTGGAGGTTGTTCTTGATGAAGTGTTTGTGAAGCATGAGTACTTTTCTTTAAACTCCTTCACACCATCTTTTTGTAAGTGCACATTCACTGCTGAAAAGACCAGGCTAGATTAGTAAAAAGCAGGGTCGGAAATGATCTTGGGGCAAAAATGTCTCCAAAATGGCCAAAAAAAATTCAACACAAAAACTGAACCGCATGATTTAACTAAAACAATTGCGATTAAAGTGAAATGTGAACATGAGTATTGACTGCGGCATGGCATTCAGATCTGCTAACAATGTGTCAAAGTCGTGAAAATAGGGGGAAATATTAACAGTTAGCGAAACATCTACAGAAAAAATATAATTTACCGGATTAGCCTGGCTGCCTTCTCATTAGACCCTTTGCTGCACAGTTAATGATATGCTAAGGATAGGATCCCTTGACGCGATTGGTTATTGAATTTTGTGATGTAGCAAAAAAAAAGGCTGTTTCAAACCGCGTTTCTGTGACTGCCTTTGGGAAACTACAGTTTTAAGGAGAAAATACTCCACAATGGTGTTGATAAATGGATTGGCACATGGTTTGTCTAAAAGCATATTAAAAACAACACATAGACAAATAAACAACATAAAAAACTTGATTTTCAAGTTTAAACTTGTAAGTCGCACAATCAAAAGGATGACACGTACCGTGTTTGCAAGGAAGCATTATATTGATATTTCTCAAACCTTCTGGTTTGAGTTTGTTTCAGACCCCTAACCCTAAATATTACACTTCTGCAATTAATTCAATTCTAAACTGTTTAATATACAGATTCCATTTAAACATTTGTTTGTTTTGTAAATCAGTTTTTTTTAAATGTAAGATTAAAGTTTGAAAATCCTATTTGGGTTATATTGTTGAAATGCCCACCATTCAGAATGCACCTGATGATGATGATGACCATGTAATAATATTTGAATACTAAATTCTGATTGGTGCTCATTTTTGCATTTATTTGCATATTGAATCATGATGGATCTGTTCTTCATTGCATATATATTTAACAGTAAGAAACACAAATCTTAATATAGTTAGAAAATGTTTCTATTCAGATTTATACATCTAAAATGTGTGTAATAGTGGGTAACTCATTTGGCTTCAATACAGTGACAGTTTAAAAGGCATTTATTTCATTTTAGAAACAGCATGTCTATGTAATATCACATTTAATTTTTTCTTACACAGTATAAATGAGTCTTTTTACATAAAAATATATGTACCTTTATATTTTATGAAGGGAGGTCTGTTGCAAAGGGATCGTCCTATTTGGGGGTCCTTTGCATTAAAACAATTTTGAACTTTTGAAAACCCCTGTGTTGTAGTGCTTGACACACACACAACTCACTTTGCTGTTTGCATCACAGATATGGCGAGAAAGGCAACGCAGTCCGTGTGGAGGTTGTTGTGTATACAGGCAAAGAAGGGCGGAGCTCACAAGGTTGCCCAATCGCCAAGTGGGTGAGTGACCTGATGAAATAACTAGCAGTTATAACTGCGAAGAGCTTGCAGAATGTCTGTTCCTTCATATACTGTGTGCACATGTGTTAAATTCTGCAGATCATACGTCGAAGAAGTGAGGAAGAGAAGTTGCTATGTCTTGTGCGGCAGCGTGCTGGTCACTGCTGTCAGAACGCAGTGGTAGTCATTCTCATCCTGGCCTGGGAGGGGATCCCACGCAGTGTGGCTGACAGGCTGTACCAGGAGCTCACACAGACTCTCTGCAAATATGGCTCGCCCACTAGCCGCCGCTGTGCCCTCAATGAGGAGTGAGTCACAAGTGACATACGGACAGAGTGTGTGGGAATGATTCACGTACACACTCCCTCACACAAATACAAAAGAACATTTGGAGGTTGTTCTTGATGAAGTGTTTGTGAAGCATGAGTACTTTTCTTTAAACTCCTTCACACCATCTTTTTGTAAGTGCACATTCACTGCTGAAAAGACCAGGCTAGATTAGTAAAAAGCAGGGTCGGAAATGATCTTGGGGCAAAAATGTCTCCAAAATGGCCAAAAAAAATTCAACACAAAAACTGAACCGCATGATTTAACTAAAACAATTGCGATTAAAGTGAAATGTGAACATGAGTATTGACTGCGGCATGGCATTCAGATCTGCTAACAATGTGTCAAAGCATGTTGAGCATTATAAATAATAACCCACATGTCTATTGAGCGCATGAATGTGATGGCCAATCAGAGACGTTTAGATTAGTCACCAGTGAAAGTTCTGCAGTTCCACGAATTTCTCTCATCATAAACTAAGTGAAACCTCGATTTTCTAACACGTTAAATAGTAATTAACTAATTCATTATTGATGTTGATCGTTTTTTGGCAACAGATTCTGATTGATTTGATTAATTAATTACATTTACATATTTTACATAAAAAGACAAGAGATATATTTAATTTAGGTCATTATTACAAAATTAGCCATACAAAGGTAAGATTACGCCCCAGGAAATCACTTCCAGGGGACAAATACTGCTCCTTAATGGAAAACTTCATTCCTGTCATAAAAGTTCATTAATTTGTGGGAAAAAATTAGGTCAAGAAATTACCACGCAAATGATCATTTCAAGTCATTATTGCATTAGATGATAAAAGCACTGAATAAACATTACAAAAAGTAGCTTTAGAAAGAAATATTTTGATTCAGCATTGCATAAATAATGATAGTAAATGGGTATTAATGAGCTTTAAAAAAATGCGGATTCATTAAATAACAAAACACAGCTATGTGTTGCTCGGAGATGCACAAAAGTTCTGCTGCGGCTTAGTTTGAACTATCTTCATTGGCCAAATTGAGCAAAATAGACAATATTATATCTAAAATGTAAGAGTTTTAACTTATTGTTTATTGAACTACTGTATAAAATCAGTTTCACATTTTCAGTCGTAAAGATATTTGGCAAGAAAAAAAAACTTGCTCATGTGATATTGCTAAACTATATTATATAATATAAATATAAGACAAAAACCCATACGGGCATTTTTTGCCCTCATATCCTTGAATTTTAGGGGCATATAACTGTATAGGCTTGATCACACTTATAAGCTAGATCACACAATGAGTCATTGCCCTGCATCATGTTCGTCATGCAATGCAATGCAAGATGCAATACAGGTGTCGGCCCCTTTTGGCACGCGTTAAATGCATTAATAATTTTAATGCATATATATTCCACATTTTAAAAGCACCACCAGCAAGTTTTATATTATATTATATTATATTATTGCACTGTAACTTACCTTACCTCCTTCCTCTCTCCTGTTAGTCGCACTTGTGCGTGTCAGGGTCTGGATCCAGAGACCTGCGGTGCCTCTTTCTCGTTTGGTTGCTCCTGGAGTATGTACTTCAATGGCTGCAAGTTTGCACGCAGCAAAACGCCCCGGAAGTTCAGACTGCAGGGAGACTATCCTGAGGAGGTGAGCACTAGATGGGCTCACAGGAGATACATTCTCAGTCCACTAGAAATGTGTGAAGAAATGCTCTGTTATGAAAGAATTACATGCTGGTTTTCAAAATCCTGCAAACAAGCCATAGTGGCTTTAAATGAGATGCACAACTCTGATGAGAGTATACTGTGTGAGCTTACCTGAATTGTTTACCTGAGCTAGTTTAACCTGTTGCTCTCTAGTGGCACTAAGTAAAACAGTTAACAGAAAAAAGGGTTGCATGACTGATGTTTTTTTTATTGCAAAAACTCCCTGTGCAAAGTTTGACCAGGTTCAAAATATGATTTGAAATAGCACTGTGCCATTGAGTATTGAGTCATTATCATTCATTACAATGCAAACACACCTTTTTAAGTAAATTATCCTCATTATTATACACTTTCAGCCGATTCAAGTGTCTGATTTACAGTGGCGGAACAATGCTGTGTAAAGTACGGCAGATTGTATACTCTGCTGCATCTTCTTCATACAAGCTTTAAAAGCCATCCTGCAAGAATTGCAAGATGTACTATGAAAACCTAATATAAACAATGATAACAGTGGTCGCAATGCACAAATTATGTGCTGTATGAAACGTTATTTTGTGAATAAACAAAATACATTTTAGTGAACTAACATCTAGAAGTTTGGTGTCAGTAAGATTTTTTTAAAGAAATTAATACTTTTATTCAGCAGAGATGCATCAAATTGATGAAAAGTGCAAGTAAATGCATTTGTAATGTTAAAAAAGTTTGTGTTTTATATAAATGCTGTTAAATTGAACTTTCTATCTATCAAATATTTCTGAAAAAAAGTTTCTACAAAAATATTAAGCAGCACAACTGTTTTCAACATTGATAGTAATAAGAAATGTTTCATAAAAAAAAACAAATCAGCGTATTAGAATGATTTCTGAAGGATCATGTGGCACTGAAGACTGAAAATTCAGCTTTGCCATCACAAGAATAAATTAAAATGTATTTACAGTCATTTTAAATTAAAATAAAAAAAATGTATTAAAATACAAAACAGTTACTTTCAATTGTAATAATATTTCACTCTATTACTGTTTTTACTGTATTTTTGAATCAAGTAAATCCTTGCAGCATCCATGCTGAGCATAAGTGATGTTATTCAAAAACAGAAAAAAAAATCATACCAACCTCAAATTTATCCGAAAGGTAGAGTATTTATGCTTTATGGTCATTTTATTTCATCTTTGAAACTACAATAATGTTTGATGTTTGGTTAGGAGGAGAAGCTGGAGAAATACTTGCAGAATCTGGCATCAGATTTGGCCCCTGTGTACAATAAACTTGCTCCTGTGGCCTTTCAGAACCAGGTAGGAATTACATAATCAAAATGTCACAATCTGTCACAATGTTAAAGGGGTCATATGATGCGATTTCAATTTTTCCTTTCTCTTTGGAGTGTTACAAGCTCTTGGTGTCTCAAATCCAAAGAGATATTCTTTATCAAAGTTCAGAGTCAGCCACACCTACCTAAAACACCTCGTTCTAACACGCCCCCACATATCTACCTCACTATGTGGGAAGATTTGCATAACGCCGCACAAATGTTCACGCAAAGAAAGAAGGCGTAACTTTTATTCTCGCTGTAGTATTGTTGACGCTTATGCAGAGCTCAACAGTAAAAATGTTTGCTAAGTTAGTTGATGATCTGTAATCTGTCAGGTGGAGCAGGAGCAGCAGGGGCAGGACTGTCGGCTGGGCAGGACTGAAGGTCGACCGTTCTCTGGTGTGACTGCATGTGTGGACTTCTGCGCTCATGCCCACAGAGACACACATAACATGACCAATGGAAGCACTGTGGTGAGTCTCACTTCCACTGTCAATGTCATTGTCCTTCTAATACCTTCTTTTTTTTCATTTTCTGACATCTGAGATAAATGAGATATGCACTTGCCTCATGTGAACTGCAGGTATGTACTTTAACCAAGGAGGATAACCGTGCAGTGCGGAACATTCCAGAGGACGAGCAGCTGCACGTCCTGCCGCTCTACAAGATCTCTGACACGGATGAGTTTGGACATGTTGAGGGCCAGTGGGCCAAAATAAAGTCTGGGGCACTGCAAGTCCTCTCTGCTTTCCCAAGAGAAGTGAGGATGTTGGCCGAGCCCGTCAAATCAGCACGCAAGAGGAGGATGGAGGCTAAAAGAGCCCATGCTGAGAAACTTAGCGGCCTGGACAGTAAGCGGGGCACTCCTGTGAAAGTGAAGAACGAGCATCTTAAAGGTATATCCAGTTCAGCCTTCCTTCTTAAGAGGCATGCCATTTTCTTGAAGTGTACAAGTTGGTTTCAGGCAGGGTTTTTGGTGTAAGGTGGAGGAATATTCCAAATGTGTAGTGCTGGGGAGGCTCCAGAAACCTTTTAAAAACCCCTGGTTTAGGGGGCATATACACTACACCATTTTCAACTAAAACTGAAAATGTATTATGCATTTTGGCCATCTATTTGCACAATAAGCCTTTTGGGGGTCTGAAAATGCAAACTTTTGAAAACGGGTTTCAAGGTGCAAGTTTTTAAAAACTATACAGTTTCGTCTCTGTGTAAACAAAAAAAATTAATTTGTGAAGATGGTGATGTGCATACTTGTGTGTTGAGTCTATAGGAATGCGTATGTGCGCAGGCATGTAGTGTTTCTAAACTTTTCTAAAATGCAAAGAAAAAACGTTTCAGTTTTTAGTACATTGTTGTCGTGTAAACGTATCCTTGTGGTGACCTCTAAATCAGGACGTTCCAGTAACAATCAGTTTTCTGTTATCTGCAATATTTCAATATTTTTGTTTTTTATTTCTTTACAGTAATTTAATTCTTTATAGTTCTTTATAATATTCAATTACACATTTTTACATTTAGATTGTTTGCTATCATCTAAAACTCACTTTAAGATCATCATTGCTACTAATAATTATTTTTCTATTATTATTTTTGAAATATTATTTAATAATTATTTGATAAAGAATTTAATAGCACAGTTAAATGTAATCTTTAGCAAATTTCAAAATTAATATCCATTTTTCATGCCGTACATTATAATGCTGCGATGCCTAAATTCACTTGTAGCATTTTAAATTAATTTTACCTTTTAGATAGTTTGTTTGTTTTTCACATTTTCAGTCATAGCATGAAAATATTTATTAGTTTATTGGTATCGGAAAGAATTTTCACTTTTTACTATTTCCTGAAACCAGATATATACCAAAAGCAAATTTCAAGGATGGGTTTCTCTTAGTAGCCAAAAATAACCCGGATAACCACTGAGATTATAAAGTATGGATATATGATGGATATGTAATGGGAATGATTTTAATTCATATTGTAAATTAAATATAAATTTCTCTTGAGAATAGATCATTAAATAGGGGCTGTTGTGCCACTGATTTATTCCAGGAAGCTTTTGGGGACTTCTCTAATCTACATTGTTATTATTATTTTGTCCACAGGTTTCAAACAAACCTCTGTTGAACATTCACCATGTTTGGAAAAGGATACTCGTAATTTAAGTTCCAGCATGCAATTGTCTGGTGTTCCAGGCATTGGAGACCAATTCTCAGACTTCCGCTCTACTGTCCCGTACAACCAGAGTAACACATGCCGCACTCCTCCTATGGCCTCCAGCTTTGGCATGTCCACACACCCAGAGTTCCCTCGACCGCATGATCCCTCAAGAGGAACGGGCCACAGCAATGGTTCTCCTTCTCTTAGACACGGATTTGAGACCATCAGGCAGATGTCTGAACCGTTCAGAAACTCGTATCCGAACGATCCTCTGAGAACGAATTCGAAATACTCTCCCTCGTTCAAATCCGAGCCTGAGGAGATGCGGTGCTTCCAGGGCGGCGCAGCTCCCACCCTGCTCTCCCCGCCCACGGCCGAGGGTCTCCACAGTCGCTTGAACCTGGAGGACCACCACAACCCTCCAGATACGGCGCGACCCCTGACCCCAGAGGTGGGTAAAGCGGAGGAAGTGTGGTCGGACAGCGAGCACAATTTCCTTGACAGGGACATCGGTGGGGTCGCGGTGGCTCCTTCCCACGGCTCCATCTTGATCGAATGCGCTCGGCGGGAACTGCACGCCACCACTCCCATCCTGCGGCCCAACCGCACGCATCCCACCCGCATCTCGCTGGTCTTCTACCAGCACAAGAGCCTTAACACTCCAGGCCACGGCCTGCAACAGTGGGAGGCTAAAATGGCCGAGAAGGCCAGGGAGAAAGAGGAAGCCGAGCGTCAGGGACTCAACAACAGGTCAAAGGAGATGGATTCGGAAACGGAGAGCGAAAACGAGACTTATCCGGAAGAGAGACACAAGCTTCAGGTTCCTACCCGTCAATCGCTAACAGTTCCGCGTGACGGCGTCATCATGTCAGCGCCCTACTCTCTCACGCACGTCACTGGGCCTTACAACCGCTGGACGTGAAATTCTCCGTGCTTGTCTAGCTAATGCCTTACCTCAGCTAGTTCTCATCCTTTCATGCCCGTTTTTACGTGTGCTCTTCTTCAGTTGTGCTCTTCATCTCAGCTTTTACGAAGAAATAGACTACCGTTTGTGGGTTTTTAACTGTGAGTTTTGGTGTGTATGTCTGCGTTTTTTTTATTGTAAAGAGATGGTGCTCAGAACAGATGTTATAAAACTGGTTTTATACATATAGATAAAATTAGTGCATAGAAGATGTGATTATTTATTCTGATCATTTTCAAGACTATTTTGTAATTTAATTTCTGGTATAAGCCTGTTTACTGCAATAGGAGTATGTCATCCTTGAAATGACGTGTGTAGTAAACACTCCGAATTGACATTGTCAAATGTGAATTCTATATTCTCGTCTCAGCCTTGGGTGCTGTCTTGTCCGACACTCGGTAGTTGCTATTTTATGCTGCCATTGTAGCAGTAAGGTTAAATGACCAATATGAACCACACATGGGTCATTACAGGTCATTGGTATGAAGGTACATTGTTCCGGCATTGTAAGACATTGTTGGGGGTAATGCATTGCAAGTAACACAAGTTACATAATCAGATTACTTTTTTCAAGTAACTAGTAAAGTAACAAAATATGTCTAGTTACTTTTTTTAAAATAAATAACGCAAGTTATTCACTGACACCTCTCCTGTCCACGTGTTGAGATAAACTGGGAGTTCCAGATGCTTATTAATTTCACTTTTGGTGTGAAATGGCCTTGACAGTTGCCAAAAATATAACTTTTGAGGTTTTTGTTATTAAAAAACAAATAACCAAGCCTAGCACAGGTGACGCAAAAGTATCGTAATGCATTATTTTCCATAAAAAGTAACTAATGTAATTAGTTACTTTTTTATGCAGTAATGCAATATTGTAATGCATTACTTTTAAAAGTAACTTTCCCCAACACTGTTGTGAGACATAGACATGGCATCATTTCAAAAAGCACTTTGTATCTTCAGACCAACTTGACCTTTGAAGTTTCCAATATGCACGTTTGGTTTATTCATCTTCAAGTATCTCCAGTCGCGTTTTTTGGTATCATGATTATGAAACTTTGCATATTTAAGCAATAATCATGAAAGGTTGAATGCTGCATTTTGATTTCTGGCACTTCCGTACAATTTTATATTATTTGGTCCCAATATTTGAGTTTCTCTTTTTTTTTTTTTTTTTTTTACTCCCAAAGAGGTTGAAACATGACTTGAAATAGCTTAATCATTTTATACAATTCAAGCGTGTTAAGTTATGTTTGAACGAATTTACTGTATGTTTTTCACTGGTGCTTCTGAAGACATCCCATGACACCTCCTGAGATGTCATTTCATCTATTTGTATTGCTACCTAGTGCATTTTTATTTGAAATCAATCACTTTTTGGTGCGAGGGCTGGGGTGGATCAGTGTCTGCGCATTTTTATACGCAAGTATGTTTGGTTTTGTTTAGGTGCATTGAATGAAAAGATCAATTTTATGACAAATGTAATTGCATATGTATCCAGAGGCCTAGTCAAGATATTGGCTCAAACGAAAGGTTTACATTACTCTTACATGAGGTTTAAAGTGAACATACGGCTAAGAAATGTCTTGTTAATTTCATCTTTATGGTGCTAAAGAGTGTACGTCAGTGTTCAGAACCATTGTACACCCAAAATGCTGTACTTCAGCACTTGAAACAACATCTTGTCATGTAGGTTGTGAGAAATTTTACACATTGTCTCTGAAAATGTGTTTTAACTAGTACTCTAGCTGCGACAAAGATAAAGCTCAACAGTAACCCAATGTGAGCCTATGTTTTGGGGAACTTGAAGTCACAGAGTGGCATGGGTACGTTCACGCTACTGTCTCTTCAATTAAATCAATTTTTGCTGAACAATGATACTGTTGTTTTTGTGTAAAACCATCATGTGTGACAAAAAGAAGACGATGTTGTAACCCTGAGCTGAGTTTGTGTATAGCTCAGGGAAGGTGCTCATCAGTGGTGCTTATTCATAGTTCCCCTAGCATTGACAAATCACATGTAGGTGCTGCACTAGTTCTGGATTTTTCTTTTTGGCTGGTGCTGAATGTTTTACTCAGCTTGAATATCATTAGATCATGCTATATTATTGAGTGTTTTTCCTCTTGACTTTATGTGGCACAAATAATACTATGACCTCACAGGCCCCTGATGGTAATTGACTGACATTGAAATGCCAGTACTATGAACGTCAGATAGCCTAAGGGAATTACCAATGCAATTCGATTCAATGCTCACTGATTTTATGCATTTTTCTAAGCTATTGTTTTCCAAGCTCTTGTTTTATGTGAATTATGGGTTGGTTTTTGTGTGTCGCTGGTTAAAACAAACTGCATTTCTGTGTAAATTACAGTAGATTTATAATACCATAAACTCATTTGGTTAGATTTGGCTCATGTGATCTTATTTGAGTTCAGATGATTTAACATGGCTCTCATTGCAACAGTCTGGTAAAAAAAAAAAAAGAACATGTTCCTAAAGAAAAAAATGTGTTACATTCCTTTTTAAGTTAATATATTCACATTAGGCGTCTCTTGCATGTTTTCCCTCTTTTTTGTTGTATTTTCCCTCTTTTCTCAGGTCTCTCTGCCCATGTAACTTTGGACATAAGCTTCTACGTTTTTTGCATTGTCTTACAATTAAATTCTCCAAAATTTTAATTTACTTTTGGTTATGTTTTGTTCCCTTACAACATCTTCATGTATATTATCAGTTTGACAATTCTCGTATATGTTGAATGAAAGCTGAAGTGTGTAATTTCTGCTCCACTAGAATCATCAAACAAAACTGCATTAATAATAATGACTATTTTCTGGCCGTTTTCTCAGATAGTCAGGCAAATCGATTGATTAATCCAATGCTGTTGTGTTGGGCCGGTCTCGAGCAACGATTTGATTGCAGCTAAGAGATGCAGATGTTACATTTTTGGGGAATTAAACCTACCATTGGCTTATTTACTTATTCTTTCATCTGAATATTGAACTAGAGTTATTTTAACACTGAAAAAAAAATGACACACTTCAGCTTGAAGCATGAATGTAAGCCATTACGGGCACTTTTATAATGTGGAATTTTAAACCTCCTCTTACCTACAAAACAAACAAGAAGATGACTTGAAGACTTGTTCATTTTGTGACTTGAAATGATCTGTCAAGGAAAGAAACACCAGCTTTTGAGATTTTACTTTTAGAAAATAAAATGCACAGTAGTTGTACAGTACATGTGAAGTGTGAGGCTTTTCCATTTGCACATTTTCTGCATGATTTTGCAACTCTTGTATGCACCCCAATAGCAGTTTTTCACAGCCCAAACACATTGCTGTCTATCTAATACATTCTGCACAGGACATAGTAACAAAGTATAAGAGAAGTCATGTAGACGCATTTCAACAGTATTTCCATCCCACATATATTTTATATTGTGTATTTTCAAGAACATCAGATATTTTGAATAGATTTTTGAAAATATCTTGAACGTTAGTCAGTTTGAACCATGCTTAAATGTGTATTTGGCTCATATCTGCCAAATGTGTTCGGTAATATCAATTCCTTAACTATGTTGTCATAAAGAGTGAGTTTCCTGGCAGAAAAATCAAATGACCTGGAATTTGAGAGAATTCACTCTCCGTTATAAACTATTTTAAATCAACACATACAGTTGCACATGAAATATGGCCTGATTGCCTATCTATAGGACAGTTAATTATGACATGACACCAGATTTAGAGCTTCGGCTCTTACAGTTTGTCAGGAGTAGGTTCTCCAAGAGTACACCATAACTCCAACAAAAATAGTGCATTTCAAAATCAACAAACAGTTTCAAACAGTGCCCTCTATGGACAGTATTTGACAAACTGGTGTGCATCCTCAGATGACCCTAACGCCCCTGTTTTGTTAAGTTTATATTACACCGGTCAATGTCCAAAATGTCCATTGCATCTGTCTGTAAAACTCAAGAATCGAATTTCCATGAATAACTTGTCAGGATTGTCCCCACGTAATATTCACCATGAATACCTTGCAAAAAAAGTAGCTTATTCCAGTGCTGTATAGACCTACTTCTTTTAAATTAAAATAGGTTACATACTATCAATCCAACGTTTATGTATTGAATAGAGATAAAATGTATACTTGGCTTATAACTGACATTTACAGAAAAGTATGAATTATGCTAGTATGCGTTTTTTTTGTTACAAAGTATGTACTTATTTTAATGCACTACTTGTATATATATACTATTTCAATACTTCTTAGGAGAAAGATGTCCTAATTAGTTTATAAAAGTATACTTTCAAGTGTAACAATAGCAAACTTTAAATATAAAACTATAGTTTAACTTTATTGTTAGAATAGCAGCTACACTATAAGTCAAAATAGGGATATTGTTAGTTAACAACTTGGGATATTGTTAGTATACTTCAATCCATTTTTTAGTTTATGAAAGTGCATTTTGAAAAATACTCTCAGCAAATTACTACTTTAATAGTTTGTATACTACAAGTTTTCTTGAACTTATATACTTTTAAGTGAACTTAACATCATACTTGGTTATATTATATTTGCACCAAGTATGCACTAAAAAAAATGGAGTGTATTCATAAACTAAAATGTCAGCAAGACGTATATAACTTCAATACTAAAAAAAACACTTACAGTAGATGTAAAGTACTTACTAAAATGTTCTACTGTGAACACGTAAAGTCAAAAATGGGACATAGTACACATACAAGTACACTACTAATATACTGATATTGGTATACTTAGTTGCTACATAAAATATACTTCGGCTTTAAGTTTACTTAATATATGAACTTGAAGTATACTGAAGTATACATCTTCCCTGACACATTACTGATCTCTTTTCATTCTCAAATCATCTGTAAATCCACTAATTAAAGAGCCAATTACTGTCAAGCAAAATTGAAGTATAGTGGACATCTCTTTCACAATTCCTGACACCAGACATTTTAGGGCCAAAATATAAGGTGGAGGAATAAAATCTAAACAAACCAGCATCTCTGGTTCCTCCCAAGGGTTTTCTCTCTCTCTCTCTTTACTATACTAAACATCTTGTAGACTTCGTTTCTCCAATTCCAGTACACCTGGAAAACGTATCCTGGAAATGTTATGAGAATGTTTGAGGTGAATATGTGACCGGTGCCATAGATAAACAGATCTGTACAAATGATAATGGAAACAAAGATAAAAGAGAATATAAAGGAAAGTAGCTTTCTAAAGAGCAGCTGCATGTGTGATTTCTGTGGGTCAGCAGGAGAGTCAGGCAGACACAAGTGGGGGAGGTTAGTGTGTGCACAACTCCTGCTGAATGCAAGTGGATCCTTCTATGTAGGAGTTTGGAGTGTTTTAGGCTGAAGTCACACATCCAAGCCTCTTTTTGCAGTCTGGACTGGAATACACATTCTGACACAACAAAACCACTCAGAAATGTGAGGATCCCATGCCACTGATGTTTCAACAGTATTTAGGTTGAATTCTTTTAATGAGACATAATTGGAAAGTTATAGGCTGTTTATATTAGGAGTTTAGTTCGTTATGTGGAGATTTGGTTAGATATAGGCCTATAACAAACAGTACCAAAATGTTCCATGTTATTACCAGCTTACTTGAACAATGCTACAGTACATGGATGAGTAAGTCACCCAAAAATAATATTAAAAATATGTATAAATTTCATTTTGGATAAAGAAAATGAAGCCTATGTACGCCCAAGATTCAATGCATTGTGAAATTATTTTGTTGGCATTAGTGGTGCTTTTCATTACTGATTAAAGGAAGTATTCTTTACCATTCGAATATTAGCATTACAATAAGATTATTTTGACCTTATTTTTTGTGTTTAGTTGAATTTTATTAGTGATAAATCAGTCATTCTTGAGAAGTGGGACAAAACGGTGCAAAATTGAAAAAAAAGAACCTTGTACTCAGACAAATGAAACTACATTTATGTATCTTATATGTACTAAGCTACTGAGCTATGCTTTGATACAACCTCCCAACTTTTCTCTTTTTTAACAAAATGTGCTTTTTTTACCTTGGACTGTGTAATATGATTTCAGCTTGATCTTTAACAGCAATCAAGATGTTTTTAACATTTCAAAACACATTCTGGTGTTAGCAGACAGATTACACTTTCACATGTGACCAACAATTCCACAACAAATATAAAATATCATAATGAAATATTATCAAAATATTCAGCTGACGGAGGTGACACATGTGACGGAGGTGACGAAAACCTGAATTTGTAGTGATTTGAACTATCAAATACATTGAATCAGTCAATTACTGTATTAAACACAACAAACAGTGAGTATGATATTGTTTATAAAGCTTTTATTCAAGAGGCACATTTAAGTATTTTGATATAACTAAATAAATACTTTAATATTGTTGTTGTTGCACTAACCATCATTACACTTGTTTCCTTACAATTACACAATAAGATTTTAAGCTTCTCTTGATTTTATACGTATGTTTCAAAATAGCGTTTTTGTCTCCCGCGTCCAGCGCGCGTGAGCCCAGCCAGCTTCCGTAGATTCTGAGCGCGTGCGTGACGCAGCAGCGTCCAACGGTCAGAAGAATTTTTCACAGGCAAGATGGCGACTTCGGAGCCGGTAAGAAGGAGCGGGCTTCTTTCATTTAGGGCTTCCCAGCGACCAGAAATGGTAAAGCGGCGCCTGTTGTGTTGTCTGCGGGACATGTTTAAACAGTGAGCAGCACTGTTAAAAGCTGGAGGTGTCCTTTATGCGTTCAGTGGGGTTTCGGGGCGGCATTGCTGCTGTTGACTTTAGAGACAGGGAGGGTCCGGACAACGGTAATTCACCAGTCCTCACACCCGTTAACCGGTCACTTCGGATCGGCGGAATGATACCCTAACGCTCTTCGGGTGGCTGGTGACGGGTTTTTCTCTCGGCCCGGCTCGACGAGACGAGATGAGATCTCCAGACATCTGGACACGTGTGCTCGTGGCTAACAGTGATCGGCTAGCGCGCTCAGTCGTGGCTGCTTAATACGCTTCATAATGAATTATTTCAATGAAATGTGACTTTTCAGTGTGCACGACTGCATTACCGTGTAATTTGACTCCGAAAATAGCACGATAGTCATTGATCGCTGAAATAAGTGAGCATGTGTTCAGAGAAGTTTATACCGTAGCCGACAGTAGAGGGTGTATGACTCCAAATTGAACTGGAAACTAGACTTACTAACTCTATAGTGTGTGTGATCAGAGCTACACTGAATGAAGAACACGCTGTGATCGAGTTAGTTGTCTTGGTAACAGGCCTGAAGGTCCAGTCAGTCTTTCTGATGTCCAGGGCTTTAGGAGCCAATAGTTTGCTATTGCAACAGCTGTTTCCATTTAGTATCTTTGCTAACTTACTTATCCAGAGATTATCCTAGAGCACCTTTAACAGTGAAGCCAGGCGGACAGGTGTACAAAATGTGCTGTAGGTCAGTTTAAGGTGTCTGGGAGGATCAGGACTTTAGCATTGAGGTGATTGTTGGGGTATTTGCTGAACTTTCTGTAATCAGTTTTCCCACCGTCATGGAAAAGTCTGGGGTTATCTAGGAATTGTAAAATAGTTGTGGAAATTCCTCGACTCTGTCGCTTTTTGTGAAGTGAATCTTGCTGGAGTTACTGGAAATGACATTTTTCTCTGTTTTGCATTTATGTAGCGAGCAACTGAAAATGAAGAAGGCCGTGCTGATAGTCCTACGGCTGCTGTGACAAGTCCTGAACAGTACATCAAACACCCTTTGCAACACAGGTAAATTCATTTCTCTTCTTTGTGTAGTTTTATTTGATGTTCCCAATGCAACACATCTGTAACACATGCTGGACTGAGCACAGATAACTTAATTCAGTCCTCCTAGTGCATTAGGGGTCTATGTGGTCCGGTCGTCATGCAGCCATGGAGAGATCTTTACCAATATCTAAAGAGCAGCATTGTGGCCTGTTTGATGCAATGTTTATTACGTGATGGTGAATATGAGGAGCATAAAAAGAGAAAAACTGAACTGGAAATTGGAATGAATTGACCAATTTTCTAGGCAGTATTTATTCAAAATCAATAAAACGAGAGTGCACATTTTGGCCTATGCCTTTCACAGTTTCCACAAAAGTTTTAAGCAGCATGAGCACCAAATTAGCTTAGAATGATTTCAGAAGGATCATGTGACACCGAAGGAGTGGCTGCTGAAGATTCAAGAGATAAGTTAATTTAAAATATTAATAATAATTCACAGTATTATTATTTATATTGTATTTTGATTAAATAAGTGTAGCCTTGGTCAGAATAAGAAACAAATCTTGAGGACCACAGACTTTTAAACAGTAGTGTATATTTCTGTCTGGTTTATCTGTACTTACACTTGCAAGTCACTGTAATTGTAAAGCAGATTGTATTTGGCTTAAATTTGAACTTGGGACATATTGCGTAGAGAGTTACATTTTAGGTGGCAGTAGTGTTTAGTAGGGTTGGGTATCGTTTGGGTTTTTCCCGATACCGGTGCCAAAGCGAAACTTTTAAAAAGCTTCCGGTGCCTGAACCAATACTTAAAAAAAAAAATAATAATAATAAATTACCCAAAATAGGATGGATTGGCCATTATTGAGCGCTATGAACACCTTTAATGTCTGTTTCATTCATACTGGACGCCAGAGATCGCCCTTGCGCAGAAACTCCACATGAGTATCACAGAAGGAAAAGGACTCGGGAAATCCCAGAGATGGACAAAGGCATTGTTATCGCTGTAACCGAGTAAACAGAAGATTTAAATGTTTTGAAGGATAAAACAAAGACACTAAACACTCGACTGCGACAATGTATAGTTTCTGTATTTTCATCATAATTAAGTATATTTATAATCCATTGCTAATCGACAGCCTTTTTACCATATGCTTTTTACAGTATAGAACGGTATCTACCTGCTGCCATCAGAGCAAGTGTAGTGTGATTCCTCGGATGCTCTCATTTCCCGAGTTGTGCTTTTAAGTCGGAATGTGAAAACAACATGGACACTCGCGTTACTACAAAGATGTGTTGGATTTGTATTATTAGAGCTTTCTGACTTGCGTTCGTGAATTTTCTCGGTCGGGGTGCCAGTGATGATGATGCTTACGTCCGTTTCGGAGAACCAGAGAACAAATATTTCAATCGATCGCTCAAGCATCGGTGGCACCGAAATCTACGTTCTGATTCGGTTCTAGTACATACCTGTTACATAGGGTTTCAGTACCCAACCCTAGTGTTTAGTGTCTTTCTGAGCTCAAAAGTCATACGAGCGATGCGGTGGCAGTCCGCCAGCATGCTGCAGGAAGTGCTGAGCTCACATGTTGAGCTGTCTCATTCCAGCCCTTTCTGCCTTTTCACTGCCCATGGCTTATTCCTGTGATATTTAGATCTGTGGGGACCTTCATTCATTATGAAAGCTGTCTCTCAGTCTACTGAAAGATAGAGTATAGAGTAGCATTCACATTTCAGCTTGTATGGCAGTCATTTTTTTTAAATGTTCATTCTGCTTCATTTCATTGTTCACCACAGGTTAGTACAGATAACCCTGCAGTATCAGTGACAGGGTGCATCTGTCAGATCCCCAGCTCTCTCTGCTGCTTTCATCAACCTCTTATTATATGACGGATAACAATAGCAGTTTTTGTTTAGCGGAGCTGCATTGTTTCTCTGCCTTTTTTCTTTTATACTTCTGGATAGAATGAAACATTGTTGAAGGTGAAAATTCTCTTTTGTTCTTTTATGCACTAGATGTTTTTGAAAGAAGTTTCTTATGCTCACCAAGGCTGCTTTTAGTTGAACAAAATTAAGTTAAAACGGTAATATTGTGAAATACTATTACTATTTAGCTCAAAAGAACAGCATTTATTTGAAATAGGAATCTTTTGTAACATTATAAAGGTCTTTACTGTCACTTTTGATACATTTAACGTGTCTTTGCTAAATAAAATGAATCATATTGCTTGCATTTTTTTTTTATCCTTTTTCCCCCCCCCTATTACAAATATCAGTAGTTATCACTATAACAATTAGACTGAAAAGTTTAATTGAAAAACAAACATGAATTTGACGAGCTGCGCAAAAAATAGCGCGATTATGAACGTGGTATTGCGCAGCTCGTCAGTGAACAACGTCTCTGTGTAGTTAATGTGAAAGCACGCACGTGATGGAGATTTACCACTGATTACAGAACCGGCTTTACTGACAAGATGCGCATTAAATATCGCATGCGATTTATCATGCAGCCCTAGTATTAGCTTTAGTGACAACTCCATGAGTTTGTGTGAAAACGAATGATCATATTATCGAACATGGTTCAAGATGAACTAAAGAACTTGAGTTTCGGTATCATAATTTCAGCCGCTTACCATCTGTTCAGAGAATCACATGATCAGTGTATACTATATAGTAAATAATACTGTAACCTGTAATATTTCTAATTTTTGTAGAGCAGCCATGGTTTTCCATTGGTTAGCGGGACAGTATGAGTCATCTCTGCATGAATATTATATGAATGACCCAAAGAGACCTGTGCTCACTGTGCTTATTTACGTCCCTGCAGATGGGCTCTCTGGTATTTCAAAAATGACAAGAGCAAAAGTTGGACAGAAAATCTGCGTCTCATCTCCAAGTTTGACACAGTGGAAGATTTCTGGGCGTAAGTGTTTTTCCCTTCTCATATATTGAAGTCACATTATCATCCCTTTTTTTTTATCTTATAACAAAGCTTCAAAATTTGAATGGCAAATTATGATGGATTTGACTTGACTCCTCAGATTATACAATCACATACAGCAGCCCAGTAAGCTTGGATTTGGCTGTGACTACTGTTTATTTAAGGTAAGATCAGGAAGTGTGTGTTTATATGGCCAAACTAAAATCTGTGGTTGATTATTAACAAAACATTTTATTGCAAAGCAGGTGCATTTTTGAGTTTCTGTGGGCATCACTCTGGCCACGTGTGATTTTAATTATCTGCATGCTGATAAAAAGATGAATGTTATCAATTTGCAAAAATGACAAAATGCTGATCTCCAGATTATTTTGTATGTCTCAGGATGGTATTAAACCCATGTGGGAGGATGACAGGAATAAACTCGGTGGAAGGTGGTTAATGACCCTCAGCAAACAGCAGCGACACAATGACCTTGACCGATACTGGATGGAGACAGTAAGACTTTTGCTTTTTTTTTGCTCACGTTTTCACATGGATTAGTGGACAGCTCGGCGTGCATATTGACTGTCTGTGTTGTTTGCAGCTGTTGTGTTTAATTGGAGAGTCCTTTGATGAAGCCAGTGAAGACGTGTGTGGAGCTGTGGTCAATGTCAGGCCAAAGGGGGATAAAATATCCATCTGGACGGGCAACTGCCAAAACAAGGACGCTATCATGACGATAGGGTATGCTGCTTACTTTGTACAGTCTACACATAGATGCAACACATTAAGGAATTTAAAGCACAAATAAGAACAGATCAGATGTTTCCACTTGGTCAACATTTGAAAGACAATACCAGAGTGTGATATTCCAACCTGAAATGTTTGTTTGATGTAAATATGCTGATATCTAGCCGTTTCTGTACCGAGGCCTTCATTGTGACAGTGAAATCTGTTGTTCTTCCCCTGTAGGCAACAATACAAAGAGCGTTTGAGTATCCCAATCAAAACCCTCATCGGATACCAGTCACATGACGACACCTCTAGCAAAAGTGGCTCTACAACAAAGAACATGTATTCAGTTTGAAGAAAACTCATTTCAACTCATTGTAGGTTTATAAAATTTCAAATTCGCATCACATTAATACTTCTGAGTTGTCAGCTACTATAGTGTCCTTCCTTTTTAAGAAAAGAAAAAACCGTCAAATATGTAAATGTAGTGCTCTCCAGCCTGAAATGATCAGCACCATTACCGTGTGGATCTGGGGACGTCTGCTTATTTAGACCTGAGAGAGGACCGCATCAGCTAAAGCTATACGAGTTGAGCTAGATGTTACTGATATCATTTTAGTCATTCAAAGGACTAATCGAGACTTACCTAGCTGAAGAGGTTCTAAGGCTTAGATAAGAGACATAGCGTTCTTTGCTTTAACCTTTCTTTCTCTCATGCGTCACGCCATGAAGTGTTTCTTACCGTCAGACGAACAAATAAACCCACACGGACGTTTTAAGGGCCCAAACTGTTTTAACATGCTTTGGTTGGAGGTGTTTGGCATGAGAAGTGATTGCAGAGGCGCCTGCAGACTGACTGATCTTAAAGGTTTGTAAAGGATTACTTTTGCTCGCGCTCCAAGTTTGGAATTTGGAGGAGTGGTCATTTATTGTTTCAGCTATGCTGGAATTGTGGCATCTTGCTTGTAGACCTATCTAAAATTTGCATTTCTCCCCTATCATCTATTTATGATATATGCATTGCAGTTGCAACTATGTAGTGAGAGGAACACCATAAAAATCAAGCTCCTGTTTTCTTTCGGTTACTTTTTGAGGTACTTAGCAATGTACTGCTTGCCGGGTTTTTTTCTCTTTTTTTTTTTGTTTCAACTTTTTTATATATTTTTTTTACAGTGTATACAGTGAATGCCTGGACAATACATGCTTTTTAGGTTTGCTACCACTTTTCCCCTCATTGATACTGTAGACATTTTCTAGTTTGCCCCAATCTTTGGATCAGTGAAAGAAGAGAGGATATTCATTGTGAATTTATTTTGCTCATAATGTATCTTTATTATCTGTAATTCCAGGATGTATATTACCTTCTTTCAAAGTAAAGGTTATGTGCTTTGCATTAACATTTGAATTTTTTCCCTGTTTCTTTATTCTCTTGAGTTCAAACCTACTTGAAAGTTAAACAATTGTGTTGTCATCAGCGCAAACAAATTACCCAGTGTATTTTTGAACTGGCACTAGAAGCGGCACCACTTAAGATCAACTAATAAGAGTTCTGCTGGTACCATCTGTTTTTGTAGGCCAAACTAGAAGTTACACTCTTAAAAATAAAGGTGCTTTACGATGCCATAGAAGAACCTTTTCAGTGAAGTAGGTGAAAGAACCTTTTAAGATCACAAAATGTTCTTTGTGGCAAAAGAAGGTTCTTCAGATTATAAAAAGATAAGAAAGAGATGGTTCTTTTAAGAACCTTTGACTGAATGGTTCTTTGTGGAACCAAAAATGGTTCTTCTATGGCATCGCTTGAAGAACCTTTTAAGCATCTTTATTTTAAAGAGTGTAGCATCACCCCGGTTTTCCATTGGCTTTTGGATTGTTGCAGAAAGTAAGCTCGGAGACCAATAAAACATTTCCCTTATCAAGATAATCTTCACAAATGAGCACAGCTTTTATAAATTAAATGCAGTGGCCAGGAATAAACAGCTAAAGTTATGCCATAAAGAAACTACATCATGGGTTGCAAAGCTTCAACGTCACCATCACTAAGCTTTAGACAACTCTTCCAGTCTAGTTTGCAAGAGCACCATTATAAACACAACAAAACTGTAAAAGCGGACTAGTGAGTAGATGAGTTTTCCTGTTTGGTGTGAAGATGTTTAATGTCTACTTGTTAGCAACTGCCTTCAAGATGCTTAAAAATCACTAGTTGGGTATTGCTGATGCATTTTATGTCATAGAATAAAAAGTGTAAATATCTTGAGCTTGTGTTTGCCACACACCTTAGATTTTGGGGAAACCGAACCTTGAGTGCAAAAATGCTAACTGGTTTCCAGGTTTTAGGACTCATTTCTGCACTCCTTTCAACGCTATTCTTTAGCACAGGTCCAGAGTCCTCAGCTGCATCAGTGTCTTTGTCTTATAGCAGAAGTACATAACCTTTCCAAACAAAGTCACTCCTCCACTCTGAAAGTTCAAAAGTTTGAACAAGCTGTCTTGTATCTCCCCTCCCTGTTCTGGAAGTTTCGAAATCATGCAGTATTTGAGATTGTGTAGTTACATAGTAGACTATCTGTGAAAACAGATTTGAGTCTTCATGGCCAATACATATGACTACATTGTTTAAAGGGGTCATATGATGTTGCTAAAAAGAACATTATTTTGTGTAATGAAATGTTTATGCGGTTTACGCGTTGCATCGCGCCGTGTAAACATAAAACCATTTCTACATTTGTGATCAGAGAAATGACTACAAGCGCTACTCTACACTGCTCAAAACTCGCGTTAGAATCGTCAGTGGCAAATTCTTTAAATATAAAAAACTTACTTACAGTCTGTGAGTCACAACAGCCGGCATTGTAGTCTACTCTCCCAGGATCAGGAAACAGTCCTCCATAAAATGCGCTGCACACATCTGAATATTTGAGTTGAAGTGTTCTGGAACAGTGTTGTAAATACAACTTAACCACTGATTTCTAGTCGTGTCCTCTTTTGGGAGGCCAAGCTTTCACAACGAAACACACAGTGGGCTAGAGTGAGCAGAGGCTGGCGGGCTTGCGGCAACCACATGTGACGACCCCGGGCTGGACTCCGCTTCGTCCACGGTGAAAGCCAATCCACAGCGCGAAGTTGATGTATTTCCTCAGCGACCAGCACGGATCAGCTCTAGGCATGACAAAGCGGATATCATCCTCTTTTGGAAGACCAAACAAAGTAGTTTCGCTTTCACAACGAATCACAGCGCCTTCACGACATGGCGGCGGCAACAACAATACTACAGCGAGAATAAAAGTTACGCCTTCTTTCTTTGCGTGAACATTTGGGCGGTGTTATGCAAATCTTCCCACATCGTGATGTAGACATGTGGGGGCGTGCTAGAACGAGCCGTTTTAGGTAGGCGTGGCTGACTTAACTTTTATAAAGAATATCTCTTTGGATTTGAGACTTTAGTGTTTGCAACTTTACAGATCTTTTTTTATGCACCAAGTGCTTGTAACACTCCAAAGAGAAAGGAAAAATTTAAATCGCATCATATGACCCCTTTAATAATAAAAATGGCAGGAAGAAAACTTTAGATGATTACCCCATTAAACCTGAAAGTGTCAACAACAAAAAAAAGATAGTTGGCAGTTTCACCTGCTCAAGCGAATTACTGCATGCAATAATGATTTGCTTTGTTAAACACAATGGGTGTGTCAGAATTACACAGAACAGGTGTTTCAATTGCTTGTGCTTCCTTTGAATTATTGTACAGCACTCTTGACTTTTATATGCCTGTGTGTGTGTGTGTGGTAACATCCTGCTGGCCATTAGGTTGTGAAACCATTCACATTTCAGGGAACTTTTCTATTAGGAATTTGGCAACAGGAGGTACATGGCTACATTATTTTAAGTAGCATTTCAAAAAACAAGTCAGCAGTCAAATTGATTCATACATTCAAACTAATGCTGTAAAGTCGTAGTAATGCCAAAAATGAAGTGAGATTTTAAGCAAAAAATTGAGCCCTTTGTTGCTTGCTTTGACACAGCAAATAGTTTTTGCATTGTAATTCTCTGTGTTAGTAAAAAAACACTATTCTTTTATTCTAATATAAAGAAGGTCGTTTCAGGTAAATTGGACCACTTATCCATAGCCATTCACCTAAATTCACCCTATATCTAGAGTCTTGAAGTTCAAACACAATAAGGGATAATGGAAAATAATTTAATTTGAGATAGACCTGTGACTATGAATGGATTATTCTTATCTTTTTCTACATAGACCTTAGAACACTTTCATTTCTGACAATTACACATTTCCTGCAAGCAGTTGATTTCCACATTATCAAGGGATTGAGTGATTAGATTAAAAGCGTGAGGTAAACACTGAACAATCATTTAAACAGCATGCACCGGCCAAGTTACTGTTGCTCACAGGAAATCTAGATACGAGGTCAAATATTGGATTTGCAAGGTATTTTCCTATAGTATTTTTAAAGTAAAGATGATTAGAAAGAAACTGAGAAATTCAAAGTGCCTGTTGCTCCACTCTGAGAAAAAAATCAGAGTATCCTGCTCTAATGTAAATTCAGTGCTTCAATTCAGTACTCAAGGAGTATGTACATTATATTACAACTTCAAAAGTATGTGCAAACCCTTTACAAGTCTTCAAAAGTCCCCCGAGTAGTCCTGCTGCTTGAATGAGGTTATATTTAAAATGGTTTATAAGATCCATAACGAAAAAAAAAAAACTGAAGGATTTTTAACATTAAGACAAAATGAGAGGTTTCTCTTCTTCTTTCTTGGCTAAAAGCACTGACAGCATTGATGAGGAGAAGAAGTAGAATTCCACAGTGTAGCTGAGTTCATAGAGCTCCAGATTGACACACAGAAACCATTCAAAGACAGCAGAGATGTGCTTGAAGAAGTAATCCTCCTGGATGAAGAAGATGCCATCTGATGAAAGAAGAGTTATGGAGGAAAAACAAATGCGATAACTAGCTATAAGGGACAGTTCTTCAATGACTCACCCTCATGTAGCTCCACACCTGCCTGTGGAACACAAAAGAAGATATTTTGAAGAATGTTGGTAATAATAACAGGTAGGGACAACAACAAAAAATACAATGGGAGCCGAAACTGCTTATCAACATTCTCCAAAAAAATCTTATTTTGTGTTTCACAGAAGAAAGAAATGCATACAGGTTTGGATAGACATGAGGGTGAGTAATATAAATGACAGTATTGAGTGATATGAGTCATATAAGTGACATTTTTAAACATGACTAGCTTTAAACAATATACAATCTCCCGAAAAGTTTCTTCATCAGAGAAACCTGAAAACGATTTTTTTTTTGAGCAGCAAATCAGCATATTAGACTGATTTCTGAAGGATCATGTGACACTGAGATAATGAAGCATCGCAGGAATAAATTAAATTATATTAATGTATAAGATATATTAAAACAGAAGACTTGTTTTAAATTGTAATGATTTTTAACTAATAGTTTTTACTGTATCTGTAAGACTTAGTGAACATGCGCGACTTCTTATTAAAACATCAGTCCCACATATGTGAATGGTAGTGTACTTTTTTGAGCCTTTTACACCTATCGTTACATAAAGTTTTCCTAAATGAGTCTGCTTTATTTCTATAAAATAATATTGCTTTATTTCTATAAAATTGTTAGGGCCTGTGTATATCTAAAGACACCTGCAACTACAACCGCTCTTCCTTTTCACCTGTATGTCATTCTTGCTGACCTTTGGATTTTTGTAAGCATAGACATACTGAGCCACAATTAATAAAAAATATGCAAAATATTTTGAGCATAAAAGGATACAGAGGATGGTGGCAGTAATCTGGATAAATGAGGAGACGATGCGTAGAGGGTAGAGAACCCGTTCACATCCAGTCAGCATACATTTACTAGTGAGGGAGGTCAGGATGGTCATGTACAGACACACAAACACAAAGCTCACAGCAGCACCCAGGTAATGGAGCAACACCAGCTCTGCTGGCTGCAAGAAAACACAGGAAACAATGTCTATTCATATCTATTTGGTCATTTCACTACACACACTGAAAAAAAAGGTGATTTAAGAACCATTGTGGGTTTCTCAAAGTACCTTTAAGTGAACAGTTCTTAAAAGAACCATTTTTTTAAATGAATGTGAAAAACATTTTAAAAATGTAACAAACTGTAAAGAACCCTTTGTGTTATGGAAAGTTTCCAAGAATGTTAAAGGTACTTTAGATGTCAATACAGTAAGTAAAGAGAATGTTTCAGTTAATTCCGTTTTAAACAAGGATATGTAATTACTACTGAATTACAAGTTTGTGGTGTGGTTATATAGTAAAAATTTAATTAAATATATTGGGGGGAAAAACCGGTTAAGGTTAAATTAACAGGTTAAAACAGTCTATCAACCATGCAAAGAGTTTGTTTTGTGACTCCGCCTATGATTGACTTCACATGAATGTTGTCATACAACCTGTTATCTTATATACATGGTTAAGGACCTTTATTTTTGTCTGTTTTTTCAGAGTGAGGCCACTGAAAGTAAGGATAGTGTTAGACTCTTTTGTTAAGGCCATGTCACCTGAGAATCCCTTTATTAAATGAATGGTTCACCCAAATATGAAAATTAGCTACAAATTTTCTTACCCTTAGGCCACTTAAGATATAGATCAGTTTGATTTCAAGAAATTTAACACCACTTGTTCAGCATTGGATCCTCTGCAGTGAATGGGTGCCGTCAGAATGCGACTCCAAGCAGCTGATGAAAACACCACAATAATCAATAATCCAGTCAATTAACATTCTGTGAAGTGAAGTGTGTGTTTGTAATAAACAAACCCATTATTAAGGTGTTTTAACTTTAAACTGACTTCTGGCCAAAATAAGTGTCCATAATCCATAATAATGCTTCCTCATTCCCTGTTGTCCTCTCCCATCAAAATCCACCAAAATAATTGTTTACAACTGTTTTGGACTGTTTTTATTTTGTAAACGGTGCTTGGTCTGTTTATATTTCTCTCCAGATTCACATGAGACAACTTTTTCACTGGAGAAAGCACTATTATGGATAAAGGATTCTAGTATTTTAGAAACAATGTTTTGAAGTCGATGGATTTGTTTCTTACAGACATGCAGCTTTTTGCTTCACAAGATGTTAATTGATGGACTGGAGTCATGTGGCTTACTTGTGGATTACTGTGACGTTTTTATCAGCTGTTTGGACTCTCATTCTGACGGCACCCATTCACTGCTGAGGATTAAGTGTTGTCATTCTAAATTTCTCCAAATCTGTTCTGATGAAGAAACAAACTCATCTACATTTTGAATGGTCTGGGGGTGAGTAACATTTCTGCAAATTTTCATTTTTGGGTGAACTATTCCTTTAAGAATTGTTGTAGTAATTTGTCAGCGCTTATACAAAAAAAAGAAGTAAAATTACTCTACTGTACTTACATTGCAGTTCCCTGCCATGAAAGCACCCACAGACACCACACAGCCTAAAATCATTGCAATCTTACTGAGAAGAGAATGAACACTGTTCCTGTCCAGGATGTGTGCATGATGGAAAACGCAAAAAATCAGAACTGTGCGGACAAAGAGAAGATGTATTACACAGATTGTCTCTCTTTAAACCACAATACAATTCACTACCATGAGTGATAAAAATGTAATTATATTGAATGCATTTGTCAAGACAGATGTGAAACATAATCTGAAAACCCACACAAAAATGAACCAGCATTGATTGTTGCTGTGAAAAGAGAGTTTTCTGGAAAGTTTGTTCCACTTGTGCTGCAAAATAACAGAAAATGCCCGTCATTCTTTTGGATTATGAAATGGAAAATCAGGTGTTTTAGAGGTTAATGTGTTTTACAGACCTTATGGTGGGAACATTATCCAGGGTGCAGCAATTCCCTGTTTCATTTGGGTGACATGAATTTCTGTATTCCCTGTTACATTAAAAAAAATGTTATAATGAAACATGCATAACAGAATGATAAGATTAAATACTGCTGGTTGAACTCATCACTTTACCAGTTATTAAGTGAGCAGACATGGTTGAAACTTAATGCAAGTCCGTATCTGTAAAGACAAGAGAACTCTTTACAACACAAGTCATTTTGAGTCACTTTGATTTGTTTACAGAGGCATTTATTACACTGTTCGGCATCATATTTGCTGAATGAAATCCAATATTGGTTTCTTACTCATTTTGTTGTTCTAATTCCAAATGCCATTTTTGCTTTTGACAACCATTTGTAAGGTGAAGAAAGTTTGTGTTAACCCTAAATCACCAGAGAAACTGCCACAAAGACATGATTCCTGTCTTCCTTTGAGCCAGCTTACTAACTATTTGTTCCAGTCACAGCCTATTTATGTACTGTATAAATGATTCTGGACAATCTGACATTATTTTATGCCACTCCTTGCAGATTGTAAGTTAAATGATACATTTTGAGTACTTCTTTTTGTAATGAAAACTTTCGAAAATTTTGTAATTAAAACATTTGATTGCTTTTGATATTTTGATAGTGCATTCTGTAATGTTTATAGGCCTTTTTATTTGCAAATCATATTTTTTTTCCAAGTTGCAGAAAGAAAAGAAAAATACCGTGCTTTACTAATTCTATTCGGTGTTCTTGCTCTAGTAGAGATGCATAAGGATTGTTTAATTAGTAACCTGGAATCTCTTTATACAGCATGACTCAGAAATTGACGAGCATTTAACAATGTATGTGATCATTTGTCTTAGATCAGACTCCCCTTCCAGAGAGCAGAAAAGACAAGTCTTGACTTGTCATTGAGTTTTTCTGATCCTGACTTTGGTTACTGAGTTTAACGTAAAATGTGCCTTGACGGTTATGACATCAGTACTGAAATTACTTGTTATGCAACAATCATTTACACGTCAGCACTAATGTCATAATGTAGATATTAATGAATTATGACTGAAATGTAAATTACGATTAAATCTATGCCTATCTATCGTTCTATCAATCAATCTATCTATCTATCTATCTAGCTAGTATTCTCATCAACAGTGAAGAGATATAAGAAATAATAATAGTAATGCAAAAATTTTATTAGTAATAAAAGACTAAGACCCTCTATCTGAGCATTAATTGACAATACATTTGCAATAGGCTACATCATTTAAATTGAGAGAAATGGCAAAAAAAACCTTGTGAACTCACACTGTCCAACACCCGATGAATGAGACGGCACACAGAACAATTGGAAAGATAACCCAAACAGCCATGTTTCTTGGAGAAAGTTGGTTCAAGAAGAAAATAAAGTGCTGATAATCTCAGAAGTGATCCTTCCACGGAGGTCTTGAAAAACTGACTGACATATTAGCCCCTCAAAAACATGTAAGCGCGTCCTTTAGCATCTTTCACTTTTCTGCTGGCCTTACCGGTTTACTGTCTCTTCTACCGGATGAGCTACATTCTTACTTAAATACGCAAAGGAAGCTTTGAGACATGCCACCACATCCAGCCACTCCTCCTTCTTTAAGAGAAGAGAATATAACAGCCACAAGGCAACTGTAGTTGAGTTATGGTCTTCCTCATAGTTGTCCTGAGAGCATGTTATTTAAGAGCAGTGGTTCCCAAATTTTTCAGGTCAAGTTCCACCTTCAATCAAATCAGAACATCTAAGTGTCACCTAGTCACAACAGCACAACAAGTTCCCTCGAAATGTTTAAGCATTAGGCAAATTTACTCTCTTTGAATGCAGTAGGACTGTGAAAAACAGACACATAATTACAATATTTTGCTTGATATCAATAAATAAATCATAGGCCTACTGCTGTAAAAGCCTTTTCAGGCCTTTGTGTGGAAGGACCCAAGAGTAACATCATGCCTACTTTAAAATAACATTTAGAAAGGCTTGTAATATAATTCAAAAGGTTAATATGCATCATGAATTATATAATTAGGGCCTATATATAAATGCAGTCTTTCAGTTCAATGCTTTAATACCGAATTTTAGAATCTTAATTTGATTGCATCTCAGTCCAAATAAAGACATAAGGTCAACAGCCCACATCCGGCATACATTATTAGTCACAAAAATATTTATGAACACAACAGGAAATGTAAGGCTGCATGTAAATGTAAACTTCATTACATCGTTTTTTCCATACATGAAGGTGAATGCTGTATTCTGTCTTATATCTAACATCTTCTGTGTTATGCAAAAGAGAAGGTAAACATAGTTTAATTAGTCAAGGATGCATAGGCGGAGGATAAACCAAATCCAGGGTCAGGCTAAAAGCAGCCAAATGTATTAAACATCATAAACCTTTATAGTCTTAATATAGACATAAAGTCTTTTTAGGCAAGAACCAGACATGGGTGTCATGTAGGCTAAAAAAATGTTTAATGGGACTGAATTTGTATTTAACATGATTACAATTTAATAAAAACATTACAAAATTGATAAGTATATAACGTTTCCTTTCCATGGTTATTCAAACAGCGAATAAATTATATATAGAAAGTGACATTATTTATCACTAATATTGATCTATCGGAGTTTAAGCACTCTTTAAAAAACTATGGTTATAATCACTGAAGCTGTATACACTGTTAAATGAATCTCTTACTTACATTGTACATACATCTGCGCTTTGTTGTTTATGATGAGAGAATTCGCGAGAGTCCGGGATTCAGTCAACACAACTGATGAGGTTGAACGATGACTCATCTGAAGGCTTCTGATTGGCCATTGCATTCCTAAGCTCAACAGATGTGTGTGTGATTGGTTAAAATGCGCAACTGGGTAAAAACGCCTTATATTAAATACGGTGCAACATGAGCAGATCTTAATTTAATGCCGCAATCGACACTGTCTATTCATATTCACTTGGTTAGCAACAGACGTAATATATTTAATTTGTTTGTGTCATTTAGTGGCATTTTTGCCCCAAGTCCCCATGGCTAAGCCTTCCCCAGCCTTACACATGCTCCGCCTATGCATGGATGTGAGTACATTTTAATTTTGGGCAAATTTTTTTTTGTCTTTTTCATTTTGAGGTAATATTTCTCAAACTATCCATTTAAGAAGGGGAGCGCTAGAAAGCGTTAGCGTTCACATATCGCGTCTTTTGCATGCTCAAGTTCATTATTTCAAATGTAGACGCGCGGTTAGCCACAGACGTAATATATTTAATTTGTTTGTGTCATTTAGTGGCATTTTTGCCCCAAGTCCCCATGGCTAAGCCTTCCCCAGCCTTACACATGCTCCGCCTATGCATGGATGTGAGTACATTTTAATTTTGGGCTAATTTTTTTTTGTCTTTTTCATTTTGAGGTAATATTTCTCAAACTATCCATTTAAGAAGGGGAGCGCTAGAAAGCGTTAGCGTTCACATATCGCGTCTTTTGCATGCTCAAGTTCATTATTTCAAATGTAGACGCGCGGCAGGCGCGCTCATAATGGAAGCGACGCGCTCATTTTTTCCAGGCGTGTCCGCGCCGCATGAGATTAAAAAACATTTCACTTTTCAGAATGCCGCAAGCGCACCGCGGGTCATGTGACAAGAACCAACCAATCAGCTTCATTCTTTCCCAACATTGAAAGCTCAGCCTAGATGAAGGAACAGCTGATCATAGCTGTACAGGGATAGCCATTTTTAAATAAATGTAGTAGCAGAGCTACTGCAAGCGATTTTTAGTGCTGCAAATCCATTTATCCTTTGCTGAAACTCCCGAAGTCTTCATGGAGAGCGCAGGTCATGGTTGCTTAGCAACGGCAGACGCCTCCGGAGCGCAAGCGCCTGAACGCTTTGGGGGAAAGCAGACGCGTTTTTAGGCGCGACATGTGAACGGCCCCACTTGCGCCTCTTTTTATATTGACATGTCAGGTGCAATGCAGTTGTTTTGTCGTGATTCACTCTTATTTCATATGCATCTCGCCACATGTTTTTATAAGCACTATATATATTTTTAATAACACAATATTCATTTAACATACACACAGGCGTATTTTTCAGCAGGAGAATTATTGTCCGCTTTGGGGTCCTAAATTTCAAAACAATCGAAATGGCGGCGTCTGTAAGATGGAGTCTGCTGCGCTTCATACGGTCACATCATTTGAGGTTAGAAATGACATACTTCATCTTTTACAGTATTCAAATCGAAGATGTGTATTGTTGCATAATATATTGTCAAATGATGATTGTGCTGGTTTACCACAGTAACCGTAGTTTCCACCAAAATACTACAGTAACACGATTACCTTAGTATTAACTTTATCTGTTATAAAAGTATGTATGTGTGTGTGTGTGTGTGTGTGTGTGTGTGTGTGTGTGTGTGTATATATATATATATATATATATATATTCTTTTCATGCCTTTATAGTGAGTGTAGAGACTGTAATCTCGTATATTCTCTCTTAGATTGCCTGTAAATTACAGAAATCAGTGCTATTCTGTGTGGGCTGCCCATAGAATACAGTCTCAACAGTTTGAATGCAAACCATTCTCAGGTGAGGCATATTATTATAATTTTTTTTATCTGATATCCTTTTTATTCCATGACAGATCACTTAGTTTTGATTAATTAAAGATTGTAATGCTGTTGAATTTAATGTTACAAAGTCTTGCAATCTTACTGAGGACTTTTTTTTTTATTGCAGTACGAATGCTTTCAATTTTAACTCAAGACACGCCAAACCCCAGAAGTCTAAAGTTTCTTCCCGGTAAGCCTGTGCTGGGGACGGGAACTCGAGATTTCCCAACATCAAATTCGGCCGAGAGTTCCTCTTTAGCCAAGTAAGCTTCGTTGTCAAAGTATAGTGTCCTTTTGCACATTAAGGGTAAAGCCTTGCTGAGTGTTAAATACATTTGTTATAATCATCCAACAGGGATCTTTTCCAAATTGAAGGCATAAAAAGTGTCTTTTATGGCCCAGATTTTATCACATTGACAAAGGTAGTGTTCAGCAATAAGACAGTCTGTTTGGTAGCTAGCCTTTTTGAATGTTTCATTTAACTGAATTTGTGAATTTGTTGTTACTAATTAAAGACAGACGATGATGTTGAATGGACAGACATTAAGCGGCATGCTATTGAGGTCATTACTAAGTTCTTTGAGAGTGGCCAGGCCATCACAATGGGAGCAACACACGCTGAGAGCAGTGAGCAAAACATGCACATTGACAAAATACATGTACAAATTGACTAAATACATTTTGATACATTGTATTTAAAATTCATATCTTTATTTCTTTATTTTTTAGGTATTACAGAAGATGATGATGAAATTGTCTTAATGATTAAGGAGCTTTTAGACACACGGATCAGGTATGTTTATATTGTTTTGATTCAACATAGACTATAGTTTAAACTTTAAAGGCTTGTTTATTAATTTTTTTATTTATTTTTATTAGTACTTTTTCGAGCAAGGATTCATTAAACTGATCCAAAGTGATATTAAAGACATTTATAATGTTACAAAAGACTTTTATTTAAAATAAATGCTGTTATCACTTTCATCAAAGAATCCTAAAAAATGTATCCGTTTCTACAAAAATATTAAACCGCACAACTGGTTTCAACATTGATAATAAGAATAAATGTTTTTGAGCATATTCATTTCTGAAAGATCATGTGACACTGAAGACTGGAGTAATGATGTTGAAAATTCAGCTTTGCCATCACAGGAATAACTCTCAATTCATTTTTACTGTCACTGCAGCATTTACAAGTAAATGATGTGTGAAAAGCTTAGGTGCGTGTTCCAGACATTGTACATATGAGAACAATACAATTAACAATGGTATACAATATACATATATTCAATGTCCACGTATGTACAGATATGCACAGTGTTGTATATATAACAGATGAATAGATATACATATATACACAGACAGTACTGCCATTAGCACCGGCAATACAATACGTAAAACACAATATACGTAACATCAGGAAATTTACTTATGGTAGGCATATACATAGTATATATAATGTGGATGTGTATGTTGTATTGTTATATTAATGATATATTTGTGCAACAGTTGTAGTGTATCAGTTGTAGTTTAGCAGTCTGGTGGCCTGAGGGAAGAAGCTGTCCTGCAGTCGACTGGTGCGGGCCCTGATGCTTTTATAGCGTCTGCCTGATGGCAGTAGTGAGAGGAGACTGTGACTGGGGTGGCTAGGGTCTTTGATTATCTTCCGGGCTTTCCTCACACAACGGATGTTGTAGATGGCCTGGGGGGAGGGAAGCTCACCTCCAGTAATGTGTTGGGCCATTCGTATTACTCTCAGCAGTTCTTTGCGGTTTGCAGCAGTGCTGTTTCCGAACCAGGTGGTGATGGAGCCGGACAGGATGCTCTCTACAGTGCATGTGTAGAATGATCTGAGTCGTCTCAAGAAGAAGAGGTGCTGTTGGGCCTTCTTCACAACTGCTCGGGTTTGTTCTGACCATGTGAGGTCATCGCTGATGCCAAGAAATTTTAAACTTTTGACTCTCTCTACTGGAGTTCCATTGATGGTGATTGGGCTGTGTTCTCTATTCTGTCTCCTGAAGTCCACAATGATCTCCTTGGTCTTAGAGACGTTGAGAGAGAGGCTGTTCTCCTGGCACCAGTGTGTTAGGGAGTTCACTTCTTCTCTGTAAGCCGTCTCGTCATCATTCGTGATCAGACCTAACACTGTTGTGTCGTCTGAAAATTTAATGATGACATTGGAGCTGTGTGTGGCCACGCAGTCGTGGGTGTAGAGGGAGTACAGAAGTGGGCTGAGAACGCAGCCCTGGGGAGCTCCAGTGCTGAGGATCAGTGAAGAGGAGATAGTATTTTCCATTTTGACCATTTGACGTCTGCCTGACAGGAAGTCCAGTATCCAGCTGCACAGTGAACTGTTCAGACCCAGAGCCCGGAGTTTCACATCAAGCTTGGCTAGCACTATGGTATTGAATGCTGAACTGTAGTCTACAAACAGCATTCTCACATATGTGTTTTTCTTGTCTAGATGAGATTAATAAATTACATTGTAAAATATATTAAAATAGAAAAGAGTTTTTAATATTTTAAGTTGTAATCATTTTAAATTGCATCCTCATCACAAATTCAATTTTCATTCCAAAAAATATTGAAAGCATGTTTAATCTTTATTATTTAATGTGGCTTCTTTTTATAATGATTAATTTAGATTTTTTTTTGAATGTCAATACTAGCCATAAGCATGAAAAGCTTTTAGCACAACACATTAAAATGACTGTATATATGGACAGGACATTTAAATTAGTAACTAGTTATGTATTGAAAGTATTGAAAGACCAGCAGAGTTCAGTGCTTTGAATTGTTTTTCTTCCCATGCTCCAATACACTATGGTGTACCCCAGGGCTCCATTCTGGGTCCTCTTCTGTTTTCATTATATATGCTGTTGTATTGTTATATTAATGATATATTTGTGCAACAGTTGTAGTGTATCAGTTGTAGTTTAGCAGTCTGGTGGCCTGAGGGAAGAAGCTGTCCTGCAGTCGACTGGTGCGGGCCCTGATGCTTTTATAGCGTCTGCCTGATGGCAGTAGTGAGAGGAGACTGTGACTGGGGTGGCTAGGGTCTTTGATTATCTTCCGGGCTTTCCTCACACAACGGATGTTGTAGATGGCCTGGGGGGAGGGAAGCTCACCTCCAGTAATGTGTTGGGCCATTCGTATTACTCTCAGCAGTTCTTTGCGGTTTGCAGCAGTGCTGTTTCCGAACCAGGTGGTGATGGAGCCGGACAGGATGCTCTCTACAGTGCATGTGTAGAATGATCTGAGTCGTCTCAAGAAGAAGAGGTGCTGTTGGGCCTTCTTCACAACTGCTCGGGTTTGTTCTGACCATGTGAGGTCATCGCTGATGCCAAGAAATTTTAAACTTTTGACTCTCTCTACTGGAGTTCCATTGATGGTGATTGGGCTGTGTTCTCTATTCTGTCTCCTGAAGTCCACAATGATCTCCTTGGTCTTAGAGACGTTGAGAGAGAGGCTGTTCTCCTGGCACCAGTGTGTTAGGGAGTTCACTTCTTCTCTGTAAGCCGTCTCGTCATCATTCGTGATCAGACCTAACACTGTTGTGTCGTCTGAAAATTTAATGATGACATTGGAGCTGTGTGTGGCCACGCAGTCGTGGGTGTAGAGGGAGTACAGAAGTGGGCTGAGAACGCAGCCCTGGGGAGCTCCAGTGCTGAGGATCAGTGAAGAGGAGATAGTATTTTCCATTTTGACCATTTGACGTCTGCCTGACAGGAAGTCCAGTATCCAGCTGCACAGTGAACTGTTCAGACCCAGAGCCCGGAGTTTCACATCAAGCTTGAATGGTATTGAATGCTGAACTGTAGTCTACAAACAGCATTCTCACATATGTGTTTTTCTTGTCTAGATGAGATTAATAAATTACATTGTAAAATATATTAAAATAGAAAAGAGTTTTTAATATTTTAAGTTGTAATCATTTTAAATTGCATCCTCATCACAAATTCAATTTTCATTCCAAAAAATATTGAAAGCATGTTTAATCTTTATTATTTAATGTGGCTTCTTTTTATAATGATTAATTTAGATTTTTTTTTGAATGTCAATACTAGCCATAAGCATGAAAAGCTTTTAGCACAACACATTAAAATGACTGTATATATGGACAGGACATTTAAATTAGTAACTAGTTATGTATTGAAAGTATTGAAAGACCAGCAGAGTTCAGTGCTTTGAATTGTTTTTCTTCCCATGCTCCAATACACTATGGTGTACCCCAGGGCTCCATTCTGGGTCCTCTTCTGTTTTCATTATATATGCTTCCACTTGGTCATATTATTCAGAGACACAATTTATCATACCACTTTTATACCAATGACACTCAGCTCTACTTTCCTATCAAAAATAATAATTCTGTGTCTGGCCTGTTTGACTGCCTGTGTGACATAAAATGTTGGATGGACATGAACTTCTTACAGCTAAACGACGACAAAACCGAAATTGTTATCTTTGCCCCACCAGATATGACTCTGACATTTTGACAAATCAAAAATCTTGGTGTCTTTTTTGATTCCAATTTGAGTTTTTGATAAGCAGATTAGTGCTATTGTTAAAAGTAGTTTCTTTGAGCTAAGATCTATTGCCAAAATCAAGATGATGCTCTCTAAGAAAGACCTTGAAACTGTTATTCATGCATTTATTACCTCAAAGTTGGATTATTATAACTCTTTACACCTGGGTTTGCCTAATTCCACTGTAAATCGTCTGCAGATGGTTCAAAATGCAGCAGCCAGGCTTTTGACTGGCACTAAAAAAGTGTCAGCACATTACTCCTGTGCTTGCCTCTGTCCACTGGTTACTGGTTAAGTCCCAGATTGATTTTAAAATTAAAATTTTTGTTTATAAAGCTTTACATGGTCTTGCCCCTCAGTATATCAGTGATCTTCTTGTCCTGTACAATGCCTCAAGATCCTTACGTTCTTCCAGTCAACTTCTTCTTTCTGTTCCTCGCTCACGTTACAAAACTAAAGGTGACCGGGCTTTCTCGGTGGCTGCTCCCAGACTCTGGAACAGTCTCCCTCTCCATATTAGATCGTCCCCTTCTGTTTTTTACTTTTAAATCTTCCCTAAAAACTTATCTGTATTTTTTATTAATTGTATTAATTGAGGGTGTTTATATTTTTACATTTGTCTCCAAGGTTTTGATCCAGTGTGTTAATTCTGTTTTAATTTTGTTTGAATACCTTTAATACCAACTTCTGTTGTTTTGAAATGTGCTTTATAAATTAATAAACTAAACTAAACTTTCTTTAAGACCCACGGTTCAGGAGGATGGTGGCGATGTCATATTCAAAGGCTTTGAGGATGGCACAGTGAAGCTGAAGCTGGTTGGCTCCTGTACGGGATGTCCCAGCTCCACAGTTACCCTTAAAAATGGCATCCAGAACATGCTGCAGTTTTATATACCTGAGGTGGACGAGGTAGAACAGGTGAGAGATATAAATCCATCAGTTATTCATGAGGACATCTTTTGCATATTTAACTACAGTGATCATGACTTTCATTATTCATTATTTCATATTTTTTCATTTAACAAGGTCGAGGATGAAGTGGATGAGATCAACATGAAGGTGTTTGAAGAAGTGGAGAAGAAATTGCAAGACTCGTAGCATAAGACCCAGCTCTGCTGTCCACATATTTCAATTGGCTATTGTCATGTCATAATTATAGTGGGATTCAAACACTCCATAAGGCAGCTGTATATTTAAGGTGCAGAATCTAGAATATAATGTTATATTTAACCAAGCTCAAAGTTGTAAGTTGTTCTGGTTCTGATATAATAATGCAATATTGTGATTGCAAGTACCAGACAACTGCACTTTTCCACACCTTTACGTGTTCTGACTGGCACTCATCTGCACTCGCTGAGTTCCAAGGTTTGTTACTTGTCTGAGAGAAAAGGTTAAATTGAAGACGGTTATGCTTTTAATTACTATGTTTATTGAACATTGCAATTTCACCTAGATGTCTGGTGAGTGCAGTAATTAAGTAGGAGTTCTTTTATAGCAGAAATACAATGCTGTGTTCCTGATACATTCTCAAACCTGAAATGACCACTTGAAGTAATGCAGATCTTCCACAGCTCTAAAAGTCTTTGAGAATGAGATCAGTTGTGAAAGTCTGTATTCATGATCATCTACAGCTGCCATCCAGCAGTTCTGGCAGACCTATAATGAAATAAATCAGTTGTGTATTTTGGAAAAAGTTGTTTTTTTTATGGACAGCAATTTTTATTTATTCATTCATTCAGTTAGTGAGTGTGTTTTACTTTACAAAAACAATTGGACTATTGTCCCGTTTCATCATAGAAATGATTTTAGGAACTTGAAACCAAACAAATCAAACTTTCAGGGGACATTTAAACAGTCTTGCCTGTTTACTACTAAGTCATTGGAAAATCCTAATTATTATTATTTCATTTAACTTTGCAAGCAACACAGCATAACGAGAAATAAATAATAAAAAGAGTGTTAATTTCTGAAAGCAATGTGCCTAAACAGTCTACAGTTCCAGCTTGTCTAAAAACATGATTTGAAGCCAAATTATTAAGTAATAATAATAAAAACAACGATTTAGATATATATGTACTACATATACATAACATATTATGTAGGCTTGTTTGGATTTGCTTCAGTATGCGGCTGCGGCACTGTCAAGTTTTCCTCGATCCTGGATCAGCGTTGCACTAAGTGTCTCAAGCGAACTGCGCATGCGCTTCATCCAGATTTCAGTGTCTCTACCGGTGAATGAGAGGCGACGGAGGGTAAGCAGCAACAATAACAGCTAGCTTGCATGCTTGCATACTGACTGAAGTTTTGTCATTTTATTAGTGCTTCGTCATGCACTCGACTGTGTGTTATTCTGCGCACACTGTACACACTTCTGAGGTGTAAAGGAGACTAGTAAGTGCGTGGACAGAACACTAGACAGTGCTCATGCGAGGGCCCGGATCAGACAACATAGCACTGCTGGAAAACAAAACACTGCAGTCAGCACAACTGTGCTCTACATACTACCACTGAGACTGTTGTTTAGTTTAAGTTAATACGCTTCGTAGTGATTTTATGAGACATAATAACACGGCTTTAAATGGTTTGGTGAGTGTTGTTGTGTTGCAGCGTTAGCTGCTTAACGTTAGCTTGCTGCATTGAGAATACGTTGGTGTGCTAAGCTAGACTAGTGCAGATAAAAAGTGTGGTAAAATGTATTATTTGGGTCTTCAAACAAAGGTCCTAAAGCAGTTAATGTTTCTTATTCGCTGTTTATCTGGACTTAAACTGAGTTTTAAAGCAGGGAGAGGTTGTAAACAGTCTGCTGGTGTTCTGGAGCGGACAGATGGCATTGGCTGAAAGGCGGTGTTTCAAAAACTAGTAAGCTCCCTAAATAGACCGCATGTCCGAGTTTTTTTCTCTTCTTTTTTTAACATTAAGTTAACAATCTTGCTCTTAATTACAGTAGGGGTTCAATCTTCAACTGGCTGGCAGGAGCCGCCACTGACAGGTCACGTGACATGCCAGTGGTTGGTGGCAGTATGCCTTAACAAGATCCACTGGCGGATCAGTCAGACAGCCGCAAGAGCGCTCCGAGTTTAACGCGTTCTCTACCACTCTCTCTACAAGGAAATATATTATTTTATGATTATTAAATTATCAGTAAATTATATAGATCTTCTTTTAAAGCTGCTACTACTACTACTACTATTTTTAAACGAAATATATACATTTAACAAAAGTCGTTACTTTCTTTGTTTGAGGGAATTAAAAAAATAAGTACAATAATTTTGTTACAGACAATTTAGTGAGGTGACAGAGGGCATTAGCTGTGTTTAAAAGTCTAGAAAGATCCCTAACTTGGCAGCATGTCCTTCCGAGTCACTGTCTTCTGAGATAATGTGGAATTATTGAAATTAAATGAACAATCTTGCAAACACAGCTCTCGGTGGTCTGTAAATGAAACCACTTATTTTACTGATTTTTAAAATGGTTTTAGTCTGTAATAATAACCTAAATGTGTTAACTATTAAAAAACAGAATAATTGTAAGCTTAATTATTTTAATCCATTAACAGCTCCACTTTATGTTTCAGCAGTTGTTGTAATAATATATCATGTAGTTTATATATGGGACCTTTTTATTGTTGTCTATGGCAATAGGGGTGTTAAAGTTACAGAGATAAAAACCACTGACTTTGTATGTCTTGTGATTATCAGTAGTGTTGTCTTGGCGAACAGCCACTATATTTCAGGTCCTGTTTATACAGTTTTATGCTTGTAGTTATAGTAAGTTTAATTACCGACCCCACAGGAAATAATCTGCCGCCTGGTCCAGCAGAAACCGTGAGCAGGTCTCCATGGCCCAGTTCGGGGGGCAGAAGAACCCTCCATGGGCAGCTCAGTTTGCTGCTACAGCGGTTTCACAGCCCGGCCACTCAGGACAGTCACTGGACCTGAACAGTTTACACTGTAAGTCATCATATTTCAGCAATATACTTATTATTGTCACTGCATTAAATTCACTTTCTATTACAAATAACTAAATGTTACTATATAAACATGCATTCATAATTTCTAGCTTTATCTTATTGTGAAGGTCAAAGCTCGAGATGTTTTTTGTTCGGGTTTCATTGGCTGGTCAAATTTTGCTTGTGCTTGTTTGAATGTTGTTGACAGCAGTTGCAATGTCCTTACAATCTCTCACATGTCTCCCATAGCTTTAGGAGTACAGCAGTCGTCCCTCTTGGGAGTGTCTCCTATGTACACTCAGCAGTCGGCTTTAGCGGCAGCCTCCCTCAACACACAGTCAGCTGCCAACTACCAGCTCTCTCAGCAGACCGCAGCGCTCCAGCAGCAGGCCGCTGTAGCTGCAGCCGCTGCGTTACAGCAGGTGAGATCCTGGCTGTGATCCATCACCGTAATGCAGCTGGAGTAAATGCACAATAAAGCCTTTGGCTATTTTTGGAATAGCATACTAACATGCTAAATTAGGTACACTGTGAATAGTATGCAGTTATCCCAGATTCGCACCGAATAACAGTCATTTTCATTTCCAGTGTGATGAATGATTTGAAAGCAATTACAGTGGCTTTCAACATTATTTCCCCCTCCTTTTTTTGATAGGATTGCCAATAATTATTTAGCAAAATGTGACAGCAGAGTAGCATAACACTGTTTAAAGCATTTATTGTTGAATGCTAGGTAGTATAGTAAAGGGCTGCATGATTCTGGGGGGGAATAATTTATTTATTTTCTGGGGGAAAAATTGTGATTGCAATTTAAAATGTGATTAAAAAAAAATACAAGTTTTCTGTGCTTGTTTGTGGGACTGCGCAATTTGGACACATTTTTTGTGATTTATATATCAGTAAGACAATAACAGTAATAATAATAATTAAATATTATTGTTATTATTATTATTATTATGCGTATTATTATATATATTTTTATTATTATTAAATAAAAATATAAACATTACTAAATAACAACAAAATACATTACAGTTGTAATATTTCACTGTTGATAAAAAAAAAAGAGTATTTAGGAAAATAATACAGTCATAATACATTTGTTTTCATATTACAACCTTAAAAGTACAATGATATTTATGGCTGTCTTAATTTCTTCATTTTCAAACGGTAAACCATCAGACTTCTATTTTGATGGAAAAAGACCTTAATGATTCTCTTAGATTGTTAAGCACTTCTAATCGCAAATATGGGAAGATTTTTGCCAAATGTTGCATTCCCAAATGCACGTTAAACCCAAACTCAGACTAGATGCAGAGATGGAGTTGTGAACCAAGCCACTTACAATACCACGCTTCACTCTGAAACATGCAGCACGTATGCTTATGTAATTAAATCTCAGCCCTTGATATTTAATAATTGCACTAAGCTATAACGTAATTTTGGTTTTATTTCAGTTAATCATGCAGCCCTAGTATAGTACCTATTATCTTTCAAAAAGAGTAGTAGTTATACAGTGTATACTCTGCACCAAACCCAATCTCATTATTTTCACTCCAGTGCATAAAGTGCTCCCTCCATCATTCTGAATTGCACTCATCTGCGTTTCTAGCGTGCTCAGTGTTGGAGTACTGCAACCTGAGCCCTTCCCCCAGCCTGCAGTGAGCAGTCTTGAGTCACTGGTGTGTTTTATTTTAGTCGCAGATCAATTCAGCCCTGCAGCAGTATCAGCAGCAGCAGCAGCAACAACAACAGCAGCTACCTCAAGCTCCCCCACCACAACCTCCACCTCAGCAAACTCTTTACAACGTCCCACATCAGGTACATACACTCACTCTCATCCACACCTCCTCTTTTACTTCGCCTCTTAGCTTTTCCAAAGTCCTAGTTTTTTTTATCATGAAAGTTGTCTGTATTGTTCATTGTGATTTCTTGTGCATACCACGTGGTCAGGGGTTTGATTCCAAGAGAATGTATGTGCTAGTAGATTGCACTGCAAGTCTCTTTGGATTAAAAAGCCTGTCAGGTGTATAAATGTATACATCATGACAGATTAACTTAAAGAGCTGCAGTCAGCACAGTGGTTACTCTAAATAGGGCAAGTGCTGCAGTGCATGAGTGCCTTTCTGCATTATTTAACTAGCAGGACTCTCTTCCAGTCTTAGTAGATGTGGTTGGTTCTGAAATTGAATTCTAGAAATGTATTCAAAATTGACAGTAAAGACATTGATAATGCTACTAAAGATTTCTATTTTAAATCAGGGATGCACCGATGCCACTTTTTCCAGTACTTGCCCGATACAATACTTTTATTTTTTGTACTTGCCGATACCGAGTACCGATGCCGATATTTTTATTGCATTTGTAAAATTTTTAAATATTGGGAACAGAAACAAAAAGAGTATGTATAATTAGGGATGCACGATATATCGGCCACCATATCGGTATCGGCCGATAAATGCTAATTTTTTCTGTTATCGGTATCGGCCTGATAAGAAAATTTGGCCGATATCTTAAAGCTGTTTATTCGCTATAGTTTAGAAAATTGTAATAAAATATGACAAAAACTCAGAGTTAAACTGTCAGAACAAATTCAGCTTGATAATGCTAGATAACTTTGAAAGGTATGTAATTGATTACAATCAACCAAAAATTATTCAGACAGCTGTTAGTATGACAGTATTTACACAACTATCAATACTTAGTTTGATAGTTGGCAGCCATATCACCCTGTAGCCCAAGACTGGTTGCCCACTGAAGCTAAGCAGGGCTGAGCCTGGTCAGTACCTGGATGGGAGACCTCCTGGGAAAACTAGGTTGCTGCTGGAAGAGGTGTTAGTGAGGCCAGCAGGGGGTGCTCACCCTGTGGTCTGTGTGTGTCCTAATGCCCCAGTGTAGTGACGGGGCCACTATACTGTCAACAAGCACCGTCCTTCGGATGAGACGTTAAACCGAGGTCCTGACTCTCTGTGTCATTAAAAATCCCAGGATGTCTTTCGAAAAGAGTAGAGGTGTGACCTCGGCATCCTGGCCAAATTTGCCCATTGGCCTCTGATCATCATGGCCTCCTAACAATCCCCATATCTACTGATTGGCTTCATCACTCTGTCTCCTCTCCACCAATAAACTCGTGTGTGGTGGGTGTTCTGTCGCACTATGGCTGCCGTCGCATCATCCAGGTGGATGCTGCACACTGGTGGTGGATGAGGAGAGACCCCCTGACAATGTAAAGCGCTTTGAGTGCCTAGAAAAGTGCTATATAAATGTAATGAATTAATAAAAAAGTAGTTGGGCAACCCTTGGCCTTAATGACAGCATGTAGTCTCCTGGGCATGCTGTCACCCAGCTTCATGCAAACCTGAACTTCATTTTGTTTTCCCAGACTCGGTTTGAATAATTTTTGGTCCCAAATTTGTATCAGTTTTACTGGTAGTCCACTGTGTGAAGAATTTTTGGGTATAATTTATCACAGTTTACTTTATTTTGCTATCCTCACTTACAGAAATGAACTATAGTGTCCTGCACTCACTAGTAAAAAAATATCAAAAATGATATCTGGTCTCTGTATAATTTTTGGTTTGACTGTATATCCTTCGATTATTTTCACACTTAATTATGCCCATTAAAATGTATTTTACACGTTTTTGTTACTTTCACTGTTCATTTTTTGCACTATGGTACATCATCTTTAATTTAATAGCATTAGAGCTGCTCCATTGCAGCGGCTTAGTACTGTAATCACGCGCTTTGCTGTAATAATGCAGGGAACCTCTCGTTATAAATCTCCTAACTTTGATATTTTCAGAAATAGAAGTCACGTTCTTTTTTTTCATCTGACACACGTTGCGATTTATATTCCAAAGCCACTCATATAATGCAGAAACACTCAAGCAAGCAAAACACGCGCAACGCGAGCACGTATTTGTACTGATGCAGAATGAGAGGGACAAGTACAGCCTAGAGCATTTCACACAGGCTGCTAGATTCACTTTCGCCAGAAAGTCGTGTATGCCTAAGTTTGAAAATAAATTATGTTTATAGTGAATGCCCCTATACATGGTCTTATTTTTACGGTTTAGTTTTAATCCAAATTATGCATGTGCTAAGTGAGTGAACATCAAAGATCACACAACAGAAGTGTGCGCGCTCTCTCTTTCTCTCTCTCTCCCTCCCTACCATTAAGTAACTTGTGCATTGTTTTACTTACTTGTTTTTGACATATCCGACCAAACTACAAACTTTCCAGTGATGTCTGTGAGAAAGGGATATTAACTCGACAAGCTTGCGCATGTGCGCCGCCGCACACTCAACCCACTCTGTGTGCTTTGCTTATCAGCTCGCACACGTCAGCTATACAGGCGTTAATACTGAATTTTAACATTATATTCATTGCATACATATACTTCGTAGGCATCCTTAATCTCTAATAACCATTCTGCTGTCTGTTGTTCTGTTGTCGGTGTTTCTATGTCTGAATACGGCACTTATCGCATGCTGTGTGGTATTGGCGTTTGGTATCGGGGCATTTTAACGAGTACAAGTACAGGAGCTCAGTATCGGGCCCGATACCAATATCAGTATCGGTATTGGTGCATCCCTATTTTAAATAAAAGCTTTTCTTTTTGAACTTTCTATCTTATAATGTATTTTTTTTGTGTGTTTTCTTTATTTCTCACAGCTTTCACAACCCCAACAAGCCCTGCTATCACAGGTACACTGTGTTTCCAAATTCTGCATATGCATCACATATTTCACGTATTTTTCTTGCAAAGCACACCGTACTATTTTTAAATGTGTAAAATGAGGCAAGAGATCCTTATTAAATCTGTATCGGAGCTTTGACATTTTTTTTTTGTCCATGTGATAAAGTTCAATTGTGAGTGAACCTGCTGTAACACAAGACAAATTTCAGACTTTGTCTGACAATAAAGTTATATTGTATCATATCATATCATATTGTAACATTGCCAGCTATGAGCAGTTTATGTTCTAACCCTTGTGCGGTGTGTATTTTGCAGGCCCCTGTTGCCTTGCCCACCTGCCTGAGCCTGTCCAACCCGCAGCAGACGGCACAGATAACCGTATCCTACCCGACCCCGCGCTCCAGCCACCAGCAGCAGACTCAACCCCAAAAGCAGCGTGTTTTCACCGGGGTCGTCAGCAAGCTACATGATACTTTCGGCTTTGTCGATGAAGATGTCTTCTTCCAGCTCAGGTGCATTATATTGTAAATGTGCAGTTGTAGTTGAGAGCTTTAAAGGTCAGGTGTGTAATTTCTGTTTGTTTTGTGTAGTGCGGTTAAGGGGAAAACACCCCAAGTCGGTGATCGTGTTCTGGTGGAAGCTGTCTACAATCCCAACATGCCTTTCAAGTGGAATGCCCAGCGCATCCAGACGTTACCTCAGCTGCCCAGTCAAACGGTAAGCAAACCCACGTGATCTGAAAGGATCCCTGACAGATACAGTCTGATATGGTTCTGCCTCCACAGTGTTTCATGATGCTGCTGTTGATTCCTGTGTTCTTAATCTCCATGTAGCACCAGCTGCCTCAGCCCTTACCTCAGGTTTCCCCACAGCTGTCCAGCTTTTACTCTGAAGCAGGAATGCAGCGCTACTCTGACATACACTCTGCGGTGGATTCGAGACAAAATGTAACCCACGCCACTTGACCCCTGTGCCCCAAATCCCTATTCTCTCCTCCTCCTCCTCCTCCCCTTTGCCTTCTGCTTGATCTGCTCCTCCACTCTCCTGTTTCACAAACATGCTTTAGTCACATGTCCTTGGGTTTCTTTCCTTCCACCCAAGACGAGTATCTGTTGATGCTTTTTCACCCTTCCCTGTATTACAGCTCACAGCTTGTGTGTTGGATTTGTAATTAAACATTTTTCTCGCAATCCATAGATTCCATCTTTAGCTAATCAGCACCTGCTGTGTTATTAATGCACTTTGTCTTGGGGGGGGATGCTGTAGTCATATGGTTTGTTGTTTTTTTAAGTTACATTTTTGTAATTACCCAAACTAATTATTTAATTACATTTTTTTTAGAGTTTCATACAAAAATTTCAGTAGTCCAAATACCAGAAATTTGACCTTTTATAAGGATTATTAATACTAATTAGAAATAAACTAATTATGAATAAATTAAAGGGGTCATATGATGCTATTTTAAAGATAATTTTTTTGTGTATTTGGTGTAACAGAATATGTTGACATGGTTTAATGTTCAAAAAACACATTATTTTTCAAATACTGTACATTATTGTAGGTCCTCTATGCCCCGCCTCTCTCAAACACGTCGTTTTCAACAAAGCCCCCTCCTTTGACAAGCGTAGTCTGCTCTGATTGGCCGGCTGACCCAGTGCATTGTGATTGGCCAAACACCACAAGCACGCGTCAGAAATGTAACGCCCCTTACCATAATCGCTTCAGCTTTCAAAGTAAATATCAAGACAGTTAATAATGTCGTTAGTTTTACCATCGGTTCAAGCCCGAAAGGGCAACAGTGTCGCGTGATAGACACAGTGATGATACAGTACACAAGCCGCGGTTAAGACAGCTGACGTGCTATGATTTCTGACCTCTTTCCCCTCACACACACACACATGACGCGTTACTCTGCGCTGCGCAAAAATCCGCATTTGAGCAGTCAATAGCAAATACTTAAACTAATAACAAAACATACTTGCAGTCGCTGATTCAGAAGCGCCAGATTGTCATAGCAAAGTAGGAATTTACCCTTTTTTAAAATTAATTAATTAATTTTTTTAGAAATAGCCTTTGTGCACAGCCAGCCTTGTACTCTTCTAGGTTCAAAAAACTGTCGTCCATAAAATGTGTTGCACAAATTCGAACATCTGGGTTGTGCTGTTCTGTTGTAAATAAATCTTAACCAATGATTCCTAATTGCATCTACTTCCGGAAGGCCAAATAAAGTGCTTTTGCTTTCGCACTGAAACACACAGCGTCTCCCTGACATGGCTGCATCAACACTACTGCTGTTCCTGAAACCACGCCTTCTTTCTTTGCGTGCACATTTGGGCATTATGCTAATATTTCCACATAGTGATGTAGATATGTGGGGGCATGTTAGAACGAGCTGTTTTAGGAGGGTGGGGTTGACTCTTAACTTTTATAAAGAATATCTCTTTGGATTTGAGACTTTAGTCTTTGCAACTTTACAGATCTTCTTTATGCACCAAGAGTTTGTAATACTCCAAAGAGAAAGGAAAACTTGAAATCGCACCATATGACCCCTTTAACCTAATTACAGAATTGAAGGTTAAATATTAAACTAAAAATTTAATTAATGGCACGTGGGTGCAAATATTTTAATCAAGTTTTTATGAAGTAAAGAACAATGAAAGACTGGTATTGTTACTACTGCTGCTTTTGTATTTTTTATTTTTTTTTTAAACCTCATAGTGAATTACCTGTACTTTTGACATCTGTACACCTGGACACAAATGTCACACTGAGCAGGTGCATGATGATAAAGCAAATGCAGACTGCTGTCTTTTTTGTTATATGTAACTAACAATATATGTGAGACATTGTCTCCTTTTGAAATGCCCAGAATGCTTGCCTTTTTTCTTTTTTAAAGAAAGTGCCTTTTGAAAGCAAGACTTTAAAAAATCTATTCTGTTTCTTAATAGGGGCCAAAACCAGCAAATGGTAATAGCAGTGCTTCTGCTTCCTCTGTCTCCAGCTATTTCTAACCATTTATTTTCTTTTCACTGGGTTTAAGTGCTCCTTGATTACTCATTTAGGTACATTTTCCACCCATCCTATAAAACAGGTTATCTAAACATTATGTATTGGATTAATGTTATTTATTTAAAGTCTTGTTTTTTATAGCCCCTAGCTGAAAGCTGTCGTTATCGTTTTGATGAATTGAATCAATGTACAGTAATGTGTTTGTTTAGACAATAGATGTTGGCTTGGTGTCTGCAGAGCTAGGCGATGTTAATTGAATTTGTCATTTTTATCTTGTATTTGGTATATTTTCGTATTTAAATATATATACGGCACCGTTCAAAGGTTTGTGGTTGGTACAGTTTTTTTAAATGGCTTTAAAAAAATGTTTTTTATGTTCACCAAAGCTGCATTTATTTGAATAAAATTGCAGTAAAGGCAGTAATAAATTTTTATTTTTTAAATGTAATTTATTCCTGTGATGGAAAAGTTTAATTGTCATCTTTGATTAATAGAAAGTTCAAATAAATTCTGTGAAAATAACAGAATTTTTTGGAACATTATAAATGTAATTTTTGATCAATTTAATGCCTACTTGCTGAATATAAGATTTAATTGATTTAAAAATAGTAGTATAAATTCAGTTAGTTAAAAAAAAAAACAACAACAGTGTTAGATTAGTTGAAATTTACTACCTTTATTTACCTTTGTCTTTTGAGACATTTTAGCTTGAACACATGTATTTTGAGATCTTTAACAGACATCTGATCATCTATGTTAGAACATATCTCTATCTGTATAGTTTTAACTATGTAGCCCAACTCTAGCCTTAAGCACTACTTAATCAAAATTATGTTGTGATTTTGCACAATAAAATTGGCGTTTGTACATACTAGCAAACCCAAGTCTTTTGTTCCATCTCTTTTGTTTTTTCAGAGCCAGCCGCCAGGCCCAAACATGATGAAACCAGGTCCCACCATGCTGCAGTCTCTACCCCCACCCACCACGTTCAGCGTCCCGGCCCAGGGACCTCCTCCATCTCTTCTGCAGGCCCAGCTCTCAGCTGCTTCTCTGGCCCCACTGCTGCAGAATCCCCCACAGCCCCTGCTACCCCAGCCTCCCCCTAAAGGTTCATCAAACCTCTCCAACCTTTCACAGAGTCACTCTTTTACAGAATCAAATCTGATCTCCCATCTTTCTCTCTGCCATGTGTAGACTCTGTGTTCTCAGGGGGTTTGCTGCAGCCCCCGGTGCGGATGATGCCTCAGCCGCAACAGGTGAGGCGTGTGGACCCCTCACCCCGCTTCCCCAGCCGCAGTGACCGATCAGAACTCATCCTGAGGAAGGATGACCGCAGGTCAGCACACATGCATACAATCAAGTATAATTGCTTCAGCAGTTTAGTCTGAAAATATTGGATATTTTCTTTGTTGAGTCTTTCTTTATTTGCTGTACATGCTCATGCTTTATTTTGCCTGTGTTTGTGTAGTCGGGAAAGAGATAGAGAGCGAAGGAGATCAAGAGAACGTTCACCCACACGGAAGCGTTCTAGAGACCGGTCGCCTCGCAGAGAACGCTCTCCAAGACGGCCACGCAGAGTCGTCCCAAGATATACTGTGCAGTTCTCCAAATTCTCTCTCGATGGGTAAGTTAATTGTTGTAAAGGAAGAATCTTGATGACTTGTTGCAAATTAAACAGACTTTTTGGGGGTTTTTTGTATTCGTTTATTGTCATTCGTCCTAGACACGGAAGAATGAAAAGGGGTTTCTCTACAATTATGTTTCTCTGGTAATAATTTAATAGCAATGCCGTACAGTATATGTAGAGATCTGCAAACAGATTAGACAATAAACAATACAGTATATAGGGTTTGGTTTGGCTTCTAACAAAAAAAAAACTATTATAGGTCAATACCAATTAAAATCACTCATTCACTTATCTGCCTATTGAAACGGTTGTTATTGTTGCATTCAGTCATTTATATCAAAGTTGCCATTAAATCAAACTTGACAGTTCTTATTTTATAATGGAATTAAGTTATTTAAAATGATGGAATTAATTATTTTAAACTCACATGCACATCTCTTCAGTGACGTGTTCACAGGCGCAAGGGTGGGATGATATTCACTCCCCTCCAGCAGCCTGTTATTACCATGAGATCGCAGCCATAGCAAATGCCAATGATCCAGTCGATTAACAATGAACCAATTTAAATGACTCCCTACATTTTTTCTTGTTTGAGAAGCTGGATATATGTCAATAGGAATAGACAATCACAACTTCCATTTCATGAAAAAAAATTAGGCATCACTGGATTGGATTTATTAGTTGGATATATACATTAATCTGAAAAGTAATTAAATCTGACCTTCACGGACACTAAACTTGCATTAAGAGCACCACAGAATCAAAAGAAACGCAGAGATCTTGGAGTCTGCATTTATAAGTTAGCTACTTTATTTTGATGCACTTTTTAGTGTTGTTTAGATGTGTGTTTGGTATATGACCGTCTCTATTCTCATCAGTTGCAACTGTGACATGATGGAGTTGCGGCGGAGGTATCAGAGCCTCTACATCCCTAGTGACTTTTTTGACGCTGTGTTTACCTGGGTAGACGCCTTTCCCTTAACACGACCTTTCAACTTTGGAAACTACTGTAACTTCCACATCATGCATAAAGAGGTGGACTCTCTGGTGAAGAACACGGCTGTGCTGGACCCACCTGATGCCAATCACACCTACAGTGCAAAGGTAATGCCCCCAGATATGGTCATCATTTTTGAGTAATTTATTGTCAAATTCTTTTTCAGAATAATGCTTCTTACCAGATTTCATTGAGTGGTTTTTGGCAGTCAGGATTAATGTTGATGGTTGTTTTAGGTAATGCTGCTGGCCAACCCTAGTCTAGATGAGCTGTATCATAAGTCGTGTGCTCTGGCAGAAGATCCACCAGAGCTGAGAGACTCATTCCAACACCCTGCCCGCCTCATCAAGGTACAGCTCTTTGAATTACACTACTAACCGCAGCAAACGGGCTGGGTTTGTGTAATCAGCTTGTTACGTAATCACTAACTTACGTGCTATTTTACGAAAATTGTTTTGCACTTATGCTGTAGTATTTCACAGGGATGGGCAACATTACTGTGTTGGTGACCGTAGCTGTTATTACTATGAACCCTTTTCAAAAACTGTGACGATACATTTCCACAGTTAATAACGTCAAAAAACGATTAAATTTTTATTTAAAGGGATACTATTATGCTCTTTTACAATGTCTTGAATTTGTTTTGGGGGTGTACTAGAACATGCTCTCATGCTTGGTGGTTCGAAAAATGCATTATTTTTTAGATAATTTACATTATTACAATACCTTTCTCCCCAGTCTGGCACAAACGGCTCGATTAGTTTCCGGGTTTGATGAACGCCCGCCTTCCGAAAAACTAATTGTGATGTGATTGGTTAGCTGTCCCAGTGCGTTGTGATTGGCGAACAGCTTAGACGGTGTTTCAGTACTGCCCCGCCCCTTGCCAAAGCAGCAAGTTTAGTTAAGGATGGCGTCAATATTGCCATATCAATTTGAGCTGGATTCAGACCCCGAGAATATTGAACAAGAGGATTACGCAGAACCTTTGCACGCACGGATATTGCAAGACATATTCGAGTGGTAACATTATTGTTGTTTTTTTTGTTGTTTTTTTGCTAAATCACGTTTTAGATAAATGTCAACAACCGCTTAAAAATAAATGCATTTACTATGTACAGATAAGTGCATATGTATTAATTTTATTGTTATTTAATTCTAACATTATAACATGAATTGCAGTGAAACTGTTATACAGTTGAATTTATTTATAGCATAGTCCAGTGTTTCCCAGGCGGCATATATATGCAAACTCATTCTCTGCCCTCAGGAGGCGCTGTTGGAGTGGTAGAGATCAAGGTTTCCCCGGTAATGGCTGTACACAAAGCAGCGCTCTGCTCAAAAAACACTGCTTTATCAGACATTACATGCAAGATTAAATGAAAATGACATCCAATTTTCTGAAGACAATCGGTTTCCTTCAGAAGTACAGTGATATAAAAACACCCACACTCAATGTACGGGAAACACTGTAGTCTCATAATTGAAGTGTAAATTCTGCAGATTACATCATTGTACTGTCAGCAATTTATTATAAAAACGTTTTCATAATTGTAACCTGCATATTTACATACATAATTATTCAGGTGCATGTGTAATAACTTGCGAAATCTTGAGGCTACAGCAGCACTTCTTCTTCGTCGTCTTGTCTGATGCACTCAACCAAGCGTTCTAACCACAACCTCGCCCCTCCCCACCCCCCAACCATTCGAATTTCCGTAGTCGGGAATTATTTTAATGATATTCTAATGGCCCGCTTTGTGATATCACAAAACCTGGAAAACAAACGCTGTAGTCCAAACGAGCCGTTCGTTGTAGTTCTTGAAAAGTTTTTTTTTTTAACTAAATATCTCCCTTTGGAGTGGACTTTGAGATTTGTAAGTTTGAATATCTTTTTTATGCCCAAACATACACGCTACCCACTGACTAAAATTCAAAAAGTGAAAAAGCATAATAGGACCCCTTTAAAATTCATTTATAAGACCATACTTTTATCTAGGTATTACATTTCAGAAAACAAGTTAATGCTACTGTGTGAGTGTTTTTAACGATGTGATGGCAAATTTGACATATTTGTGAATTTTATTTTTTGCTATTCTGATCAAATGGAATTCAAAAAAGAACTATGATGAGTTCTTCTGCTGAGAATGCCAGTAGGGGGCATTCTTGTGTACCAGAAAAATGTCATCTAGCTTCTGACAGCTTGTCAAAATTATGGCAAAACTTCAAGTTATGAATACTGTACAATTTATTCATTTTACCTTTTTTGCACTGATGATGAAGAATAGTTACCAAGCTTGCCCGAAGATACTATTCTTTTAACCAGTTTATGAGAAGTATCTACATTTCCCATCATTTGGAGCAGCACGAGAATGATGAAATACATAATACAATAATTTCAATGTAGGATATTTGCAAATAAAGCATGTCAGAGTGCTGAACAAAAGAGAAGGGAAACTATGTCTGCAGATAGGCCTGCTGGTACATAAAAGTTTTAAGACATCTCTTCACTTTTTGCTAGCAGTAAAGCTTCCTGTCTTGGTGGGAACAGAAAAAGATAGAAATTAAAAATGGTTTAACACATCCAGTTTATTCTGACCATGATGACGCACATGTCAGAAAGTGTTGTCTCAATACCACAGCATTTGTAGTTTCAGTTATTATTTTAATAACACAGCAAAAGCTAATTTGCTTTTTAATACACTCCTTTTACCAATTTTATTTAACTGTTATTTGAAGTTATTAGTTAGAATTAAAGTTATAATATATAATCATTATATTATTAATAAGGCTAATAATTATAAATGATAGAATGTAATGCAATATCAAAATCATTTATGTAATGCAATATAAAAATAATACTGTAAAAATGGTAATACTGAGAAATATTATTACAATTTAAAATGTTAAAATAACTGTTTAATAAAATAACTGTTTTCTGTTGTAATATGTTGAACATTTTATACCCATTATGGTAAAGCTGAATTTTCAGTATCATTACTCCAGTCTTCAGTGTCACGTTCAAAATCATTTTTCAAACCTCAAGAAACATTTCAGATTATTATCAATGTATTATCAATGAAAGCAGTTGTATTGCTTAACATGTTTGTGGATTTTTTTTTTTTGGGATTCTTTGAATCAAAAGGTTGATAAGAACAGCATTTATTTAAAATATAAATATTTTGTAACTTTATAAATATCTTTACTGTCATTCTTGCTGTATAAAAGTATTAATTAAAAAAAAAATCTGACTGACCCCATATTTATTACACGGGTAGTGTTTACCATCATTTACCCACTATTAAAATTTCAAACGTTGAATGGGATTTAACTTTTAAGGACCCTTAAATATAATGTACACTGAAACTAGTTTCCTTGCTCCCCTGCACACTGAAAGATGTTTGTCCACTCCTGTGTTTGATGTGGGGAGTTTCTGTTGGTGTTGGGGAGCTGACTGTGAAGTGTATCTGTCCTCTTCCACGGCTGAACACTTTGCTGTGTGGAATAAGCTCATCTGATGTTGTCTCTCCCTGTGTCCACCGCATACACCTCCTTCAGAGCACTCAGCGGCTTCCCAGCGTCTCGTAACCCATTTGAACTCCTCTGTTTTCAGTTCCTGGTGGGGATGCGGGGGAAGGACGAAGCCATGGCCATCGGGGGTCACTGGTCTCCCTCTTTGGATGGAGCCGACCCGGAAAACGATGCCTCGGTCCTTATAAAGACAGCCATACGTTGTTGTAAGGCTCTGACAGGCATTGATCTGAGTTTATGTACCCAGTGGTAAGTACAGCTCCTTTCTCGGTCTGTGCCGATGCGTCTCCTTGTAATCTCCATGTGTGCATCTTTTACTATTTAAAAAATGTAAAAAAAAGGCCAACAGGTAGACAACATCTAAAAGTCTGTGACCCGCTGCATGGTTTTGACACAGCAGTGTATCTCCTGACACGTTTGATGCTTTTGTGTTCATAATTTTGATTTCTCAAATTTTGTTTTGCAATGTTTACGCTAATGTGTGTGGCAGTCCTGCCTCTATATCTATGTGGTGAATGCATTGATTCTTTTGCTCCGAGAGCAGAGCCAGAGGAGTTGCCGCCACCACCATCGTTACTTTCTGTTCTCTCTGACCTTTGCCTTGTGTTAAATATCTTACATATTTAACTTGCTTTCACTGTGTCTGAATCTGTCCTTCTCTCACACCCCCGGGGGTTCGTAAGCCATCTTTCACGAGCAACCGGTTCAGATTGACGGGTGCAGGGGGGGTGGGGTCTTTGTCGTTTTTGATATTGTCTGTCGACCTCCCTGATGCGTGGCTGCTGTTCATCCTGAGAAACCCCCCGTGGAGTTCCGCAGACTGTATTTTCTCATACGTGTCTCATTCGGGGGGTCGAGGGGATCTGAGCTTTTTGTGTGTGTGTTGGGGGAAATGGGTGATGTCTCACAGAATGTTTCTTTCCAACGCGCTTCTTCCTTTGCGACAGGTATCGTTTTGCAGAGATACGCTATCACCGCCCTGAGGAGACTCACAAAGGGCGGACAGTCCCCGCACATGTGGAGACAGTGGTTTTATTTCTCCCGGATGTTTGGCATTGTCTTCCTACCCGCTCAGAGTGGGAGGGCCTGTCACGTGGCCTCAAGGAGAAGCTGGCAGAGAAACTCTTGGCTGAACGGAAGGAGGCTGATGGAGAACAGGCACTGAACGCTAATCCCTCTCTTCTCATTTCCGCTTCTCACAGGCACAGGAATAGACAAACAAAACACTCAGAAAACACAGAAAGAAACAGACAAGTATCACAGGCATCATACAGAACCCACTTTTACCATCCCACCCTCTCATCCCTGACCCTCCACCCCATTTCCTCCTGCTCTCCCTCTGTCACGCAGTCTCACACACAGCGGAAGAGCTTAGGTCCTACTTTATGACACCTGTCAACTGGTAAAACAGTTTCCAGCTCAGCCGATTGCACAATTGACGGCCGTGATTGAGATAACTCAAAATTTCCTGTTTAATTTCAACAAATCCAAACTAAAAAATTGACGCATGGACCAATGAGACCAATTTGGGAAACGAATGCTGGAATCTGGAGAGCCAGTTGTGTTTATGATGTTTGTGTGTTTTTTTTAGATCGTTTTGTTTCCCTGTTCAATATCTGCCAAACGCTCTCTGAGTTCTGTCTCTTGTCTGTCTCTTTTTTTTATTTTTGTTTTATTTACGCTGTTCTCTGATTGGACTGTGCCTAGACCCTTTGTGGATGTGATTTTTCCAGGGAGGACAGTTCTGGCTAGGCGTTAAAGAAAACAAGCTGAAAAGAGTATACGTGGGCCAAAAAAAGGCAGCATTAAACGTAGACGTAGGGTTTGGAGCCCTTCTCTGAGTGCATCTGTCCCATGTCCATCTCTTGAACCCACTGTCATTGATTATCTTTTTGTATTCCACAGAACTGGTTGATTGGCTGATGGGTGGGATATGGATCTGTTTCTGAAAGCTAGAGAAGAGCTTTGTGTCTGTGTACGTGTGTGTGTGTGTTGGGGGAAATGGGTGATGTCTCACAGAATGTTTCTTTCCAACGCGCTTCTTCCTTTGCGACAGGTATCGTTTTGCAGAGATACGCTATCACCGCCCTGAGGAGACTCACAAAGGGCGGACAGTCCCCGCACATGTGGAGACAGTGGTTTTATTTCTCCCGGATGTTTGGCATTGTCTTCCTACCCGCTCAGAGTGGGAGGGCCTGTCCCGTGGACTCAAGGAGCAGCTGGCAGAGAAACTCTTGGCTGAACGGAAGGAGGCTGATGGAGAACAGGCACTGAACGCTAATCCCTCTCTTCTCATTTCCGCTTCTCACAGGCACAGGAATAGACAAACAAAACACTCAGAAAACACAGAAAGAAACAGACAAGTATCACAGGCATCATACAGAACCCACTTTTACCATCCCACCCTCTCATCCCTGACCCTCCACCCCATTTCCTCCTGCTCTCCCTCTGTCACGCAGTCTCGCACACAGCGGAAGAGCTTAGGTTCTACTTTATGACACCTGTCAACTGGTAAAACAGTTTCCAGCTCAGCCGATTGCACAATTGACGGCCGTGATTGAGATAACTCAAAATTTCCTGTTTAATTTCAACAAATCCAAACTAAAAAATTGACGCATGGACCAATGAGACCAATTTGGGAAACGAATGCTGGAATCTGGAGAGCCAGTTGTGTTTATGATGTTTGTGTGTTTTTTTTAGATCGTTTTGTTTCCCTGTTCAATATCTGCCAAACGCTCTCTGAGTTCTGTCTCTTGTCTGTCTCTTTTTTTTATTTTTGTTTTATTTACGCTGTTCTCTGATTGGACTGTGCCTAGACCCTTTGTGGATGTGATTTTTCCAGGGAGGACAGTTCTGGCTAGGCGTTAAAGAAAACAAGCTGAAAAGAGTATACGTGGGCCAAAAAAAGGCAGCATTAAACGTAGACGTAGGGTTTGGAGCCCTTCTCTGAGTGCATCTGTCCCATGTCCATCTTTTGAACCCACTGTCATTGATTATCTTTTTGTATTCCACAGAACTGGTTGATTGGCTGATGGGTGGGATATGGATCTGTTTCTGAAAGCTAGAGATCTTCCGTGTATCCTAGCAGTGGATTTTTGTTTTTTACCCAGTCGAGAGCTCAGTAGGAGGAGACAATGAGAGACAGTTGTGACCTTGCTTCTTGCACTGATCAACTTTTGTTTCAGAAAACATCTTTCAGTCTGAGAATGGTGTGTTAACATGCTGTTTTCTTTTTTCTCTTCTTCTCTCTTTCAAATAACGTGCATAGGAGGAGGATAAGGATGAAGATGATTCAAAGGAAGTCACTACGCCGACTCACTGGTCTAAGCTTGATCCGAAATCCATGAAGGTGAGATTCCCACAAGCAGACTGAACTGTTTTATTCTACATCAATATTCTCTAGGCCTATATTCCATTTGATGGGGTCTTCATATTCTTTATAGACCTATTAAATGCTAAGGTATAGACAGGGGCGGATTTAGAGAATTGGGGGCCCCAGGCAAAATATAGGAATGGGGCCCTATACATTTGCACACATTTTCCTAGATCAACCTTGAGGTTCCATTTTGTTGTTTTCAGCGTTTTCTGTCTAATTCTAAACTTTAAAATACATTTATTTTTAGTTGTTTTAACTACAAATTTAAATAAAACTGAAAAAATAATGAAAAGGCAATTATACATTTACACACCTAAAATACATATACCAAGAGCATGCTCACAGATGAGCACAAAACAGCGTTGGATGAAGTGGATTAAAGCCATGCACGAGTCTCAAATATAGGCCCTAGCCTGTCTTTTTTCCCAAAAAAAGCTTATTCTACTGTTTCAGCTATTAAAATAGTTAAGTTTTGTATGTAATGGAAAAGTGATTATATTTCGTTTCGTTTTTTTATAAAGTAAATTTAGAAAAACATTTGTCGTTAAATGTACGGTTTTTTGTTTTTAAAAAAAAAAATTTTTTTAATAAAAGCAGCGGCAGACCTATAGCCTATGTTTGATCAATTTAGCCTTCTCAAATCATCAGGACTTGCCTAAAATAAAATCTATATATAAAACAGTTCAAGTGTATCACAATGTTAGTTTAAATGTTTCACCTATATAAATGTGCGCTGTTAGACTCATATCCAATCGTTTGCGGAGAGTGGAAGCTAAAGCGTGCTCTGCAGGACACGGAGGCGCCAGCGCGATCACTTGCATTTTTTTCTAACAGTGGAAACAACTTAAAATATGCAATCATTTTTGCTCATAAAGGTAAGAGTAATACATCATTCTAAACTGTAAAGGGTCTAGTTTTATTTGTGTGCACTCACAATATCAACAAAACTTTATGCTTTTATAAAGTAAAGAAAACAAATGCTTTCTGCCGTCTCGGGCTTGAACAGGAGCGCTTCACAATGATGAACCTAAACTCAGACATGATCAAAATGTATAGTAGAAAGTTTTAAATTACTACTTTAAAAAATAGACTCCTAATAAAATAAACTCTTTCATGATGTAATCCGTGCATTTCTCTCTAAAGGCACATCCAATTAGGAGATGGCGAGTCATTTTTTCATCACTATAATTGATGGAAGGCCCGATTATAATTTGCGTTTTATTTTATAATTCCGTAGTTAAAAAATAAAACACTAATTATAATGACATGTATGTAAATTTTTGTCCTATAATTGTATAGCTGCTTTTTCTGATTTTTATGTTGCTCTGTTCTGAATACCTTAAAATTGAAAGGATTTACTGCAATGCAATTTTATGATATGTTAATTATTTATATTTTTTATCAATGCTGCAAATGCTTTAAAATTGTCATGAATTTGTTGTATTCCCATTTGTAAAATAGCCAACAAATTACTTGTTGTAGGCTAACCCGATCTCATGAAAGTGCATATAGCACGATTTTCTGCTTCTTTTTGGCATAATATTTCTATGCAGAAATTGACTTTGGCATGCAAAAGACTGATAAATTCATAGTTAACGGCATGGGTTCAGTCGACAGAAATACGGGACACACAGGCCAATAATAACTGCTGAAATGTTTGCGGGGCAAATCTCAGATCAGTCTGAGCGCTTATGGTACTCACAGTGCGTACAGCTGCAGGCGCCACAGACTCGGACGGTTGTTGTGGTAATAAACACAGTAAACGGCAAACGTTCGCGTGTCCGCGCTTAATGCGCATATCCTATATGAAAAGCATTTTAGGGGGCCCTTGGCTTTTGGGGGCCCAAGGCGGTCGCCTAC
>NW_015505224.1:1729752-1740879 GCF_001515645.1 Sinocyclocheilus grahami
GAGTCATTTTTTCATCACTATAATTGATGGAAGGCCCGATTATAATTTGCGTTTTATTTTATAATTCCGTACAGTTAAAAAATAAAACACTAATTATAATGGCATATATGTAAAACTTTGTCCTATAATTGTATAGCTGCTTTTTCTGATTTTTATGTTGCTCTGTTCTGAATACCTTAAAATTGAAAGGATTTACTGCAATGCAATTTTATGATATGTTAATTATTTATATTTTTTATCAATGCTGCAAATGCTTTAAAATTACTTTATTGCATTCCAGACGCTTTTAAAGTACTTTTCACTATAAATTTTACAGGTAGCTTGAATGTAAACATTGTCATGAATTTGTTGTATTCCCATTTGTAAAATAGCCAACAAATTACTTGTTGTAGGCTAACCCGATCTCATGAAAGTGCATATAGCACGATTTTCTGCTTCTTTTTGGCATAATATTTCTATGCAGAAATTGACTTTGGCATGCAAAAGACTGATAAATTCATAGTTAACGGCATGGGTTCAGTCGACAGAAATACGGGACACACAGGCCAATAATAACTGCTGAAATGTTTGCGGGGCAAATCTCAGATCAGTCTGAGCGCTTATGGTACTCACAGTGCGTACAGCTGCAGGCGCCACAGACTCGGACGGTTGTTGTGGTAATAAACACAGTAAACGGCAAACGTTCGCGTGTCCGCGCTTAATGCGCATATCCTATATGAAAAGCATTTTAGGGGGCCCTTGGCTTTTGGGGGCCCAAGGCGGTCGCCTACCTTTGCCTAATGGGTAAGTCCGCCCCTGGGTATAGAAAAGCTTGTCCTTTTTTTAAAATAACCAATAGTTTTTAGTTTAGTCACAGTCCCTCAAAACTTTATTTTTGACACTTTTTTTTTATAGACACTTGATGGTTAAGCAAATTTTTTGGAAAATAATATATACCCCTTTGAACAATATACACCACCATTCACTAGTCATTTTTGGAATTAAATTATAATTTATTGCCAAACATGGACACGTTTTTGACATTGATAAGTTTTGTGCATTAAATCAGCATATTGGAATGATTTCTGAAGGATCATGTGACACTAAAAACTAGAGTCATTTTTTAATTGTGATAATATTTCACAATATCACAGTTTTTACTGTCATTTGTTTCAATAAATGCAGCCTCGTGAGCATAAAAGAAAACAATTTAAATCAAAAACATAAAAAAATTGAGTGGTATTGTATTTGATAGAAAGTAACCATTTGATATTAGTTTTGAAATTTTTGGTACATCTTAACAAGAATTTTTAAATACTCCTCTACAGGACTGGAAAAATCATTAAACATTGCAAATTTGTAAAAAAAATTCTCTTTAAAATATTTTTGTGCTTGTGTAGAGGAAACCTTGCTCGGAGAACAGCGTTTACATCATCAATCTGTCCATTAATAGCTGTTTAGGACATTTTTTCACTGTTAAGTATAATCATAGTTTCATAGTGTTGTACATGGCATATCTGTATAAAAAAAAATTTTTTTTTTTTTTTTTTAAACACTTTTAATCAACTGGAATAGCCATAGAAATGCGTAGGAGAACAACACATGGAGCGTTCAAAGGGCTGATGAAACGAATTTGCACACAGGTCAATGACTTGCGTAAGGAGTTGGAGAGCCGTTCACTGAGCTCTAAAGGGCTGAAGTCTCAGCTGATCGCTCGCCTCACCAAACAGCTGAAGGTGGAGGAGCAAGTGGAGGAGTCCAAGGAGCCGGAGAAGCCTGAACCTCCTAATGTGGAGGAGGATGAGTCCTGCAGACTGGAGGATGACCGAGAGGTGAGAGAAGATCAGAGAATCCTGCTCTTATAGAGAGCCTGTCTGATCAATCGCATATAAACGTGGAAAAAATATTCCCTTCAGGAAGAGGAACGAAAGCGGCAGGAGGAGCAGGAACGCCAGCGCAGGGAGAAACGTTATGTTCTGCCAGATGAGCCTACCATTATTGTCCATCCCAACTGGGCTGCCAAGAATGGCAAATTTGCCTGCAGCATCATGTCCTTGAGTGTGTTGCTGGACTACAGACTGGAGGATAATAAAGAGCACTCCTTTGAGGTGAGGATCACTGCAGAGAGGTCAAATAACATGTTTCTGCATATTAAAGATTTTTTAATTTAATAATTCACCTATAAACTACTACGTTTTGGGACACTTTGCTTGACTTCACCTGATATAATTACAATATTCTGGTGTCAGATACTCTTTTGTAAATGGTTGCCTATTGCAGTGAAAGGAGGGATTTGACGTTCCAGGAATATTCACAAAATATTTTTGTTACTTTAAATAAAATATTAAAGAAAAACAGTTGCTATATCAGTATTTCTCATTTTCATAATAACGAAAAAATAAAACTGAAATAAAAAGGAGTAGAAAACAAACCCACAAAATTACTAAACCTTTACCTTGAAGAATATTAAAGCTGCAGTCCGTAACGTTTGGCGCTCTAGCGGTTAATAAACAGAACTGCGTGCGTCTTTGAACATTGAAGCTACTTCTCTCCGTTTATGCCTATGACGAATCATGCAGGTACTGGGCTACTCCGCAGCGGTTCCACCAGTATAGGTGTACCGTAGTGATTCAGGACAAGCCAAAAACACGGTTTGGAAAATGGATTCATGATGTACTCTCTTATTATGTTAATTTTGTACGTTTTGAACACATAAAAATTGCGGACTGTAGCTTTAAATACAAAAACAAAAATCAATACTAAATCAAAAATGAAACTAAAAATAAAACCTATAGCATTTAGGTTTTAAAAAAAATAAAACCTATAGCATTTGTCCAGAGATGCTAAATAACACTGGTCTTTTGGTGTCTGTTTCAGGTGTCTTTGTTTGCTGAATTATTCAATGAGATGCTTCAACGAGACTTCGGCTACAGGATCTACAAAGCAATGGCTTCTCTTTCCAGCAAGGATGAGAGGAAAGATAAAAGAGAGAAAGCTAAAAAAGAGGCAGAAAGGAGGAACGTAAAGAAGAAGGAAGAAGAAAATGGAGAGCCGGCCACAAAGAGAATGAGAGAGGAGGATGAGAAGAGGAAGGTGGGGGAAATAGAGTTTCTACGACAATGAAAAACCTGGAAATATCAGGACTAGTGCTGTCAATCGGTTAAAATAAATTAACGAATTAATCACCCATTTTTTTCTGAAATTAATTCCACCTCACTTTAAAATTTTTATCATCATTTTTTCATTGCAATTTCACATTCAATCCTCAATGTAGAAACAGTATAAAGACAGTATATTTTTTATATTTGTATAATAATTTGTGCATCACTTTTATGACTGAAGGTCAGTATCACGGATTCCAATACTACTGATGTCTCTAGGAAATTGTTTTTTTACCCTAATATTTACTCGTTGACTATAGCCATTCAACATTACAGTATAATTGAGAGCTATCAAAATTAAATAAATTAAAATTAAATTAAATTAAATTAAATATACTGTAGATGAATCCTTAAAGCTACAAAAGTTATTGATTTCCTCTTTTTTTTCTTTTGTTCTTTGATTAACAGACATCACAGGAGCTGGGTTATTAGGTTTTTGACTGTTATTACTTTAAGAGCCGCCGCTGCTGAACGTGACGCGGATCTGACATGCATCGTATTTTCTCATTAACTCTTTACATTTTCTGACCTACTTCAGGTCTGAAAATCTCAATAATGAGCTGACGAGTTGAATCGGGTGTGTTAGATGAGGGAGACAGTTTGGAAAACTACTGCATTTCAAAGACATGTTCTTAAATGACTTACATATTTTTGTCAGGAAAACTGAGACAGAATCAGCAGTTGTGAGGGGGGTGGCCAACCCTAGCCCTGCCCCTGCATTAACTGCGTTAAATATTTTAACGCGTTAAACTGAAAAAATGAATCGCCGGCATTAACACGCTAATTTTGACAGCACTAGTCAGGACATTTTAAAACCTGTGTCCTGGAAGAGTCATGGAAATTATTAAAACTTAAAAAGTCATGGACATTTCCATATCAAATATTGATCAGTGATTGTAGCTACACCTGGTTTAAAACTTGTTTTTTTTTTTTTTTCATGAAAATGTTTATTTGGCATCATGAACAACTGGAAAAAATCACACTGATTGGTCAGAAAGTGCGGGGACCGTGTTTGGATTGATTCTTTGTTTTATGTCTGCATTAAAAGGATTGTGATTTGTATCGGCCAACATATCGGTTATCGGCTTTCAAAAATAAAGAATAATCGGTTATCGGTATCGGCCAAAATTTTCATATCGGTGCATCCCTAGTTTAGTTGTTACTTGGGAAGGTTTAAGGAGGCTTTAAGTACCATGAATTTACATTTAGTCATGTAGCAGACGCTTTTATCAAAAGGGACTTACAAATGAGGACAATAGAAGCAGTCAAAATCAACAAAAGAGCAATGATGTGCAAGTGCTATAACAAGTCTCAGTTAGCTTAACGCAGTACATGTAGCAAGGGTTTTTTAATTATATAATAAATAAAAAGAGCACAAATAGAATAGAAAAAGAATAGAGCAAGCTAGTGTTAGAGGCCTTTTTTTGCTTTTGTTAATTGTATTATAAATAAAAAGAAAAGAAATAGATGGAATGCAAAACGAATAGAGAAGCTAGTGTTAGTTTTTTTTTTTTTTAGAAAAAAAATTTACTCATTATGATGCTAATATACAGGTGCATCTCAATAAATTAAAATGTCGTGGAAAATTCATTTATTTCAGTAATTCAACTCAAATTGTGAAACTCGTGTATTAAATAAATTCAATGCACACAGACTGAAGTAGTTTAAGTCTTTGGTTCTTTTAATTGTGATGATTTTGGCTCACATTTAACAAAAACCCACCAATTCACTATCTCAACAAATTAGAATACTTTCTAATTTGTTGAGATAGTGAATTGGTGGGTTTTTGTTAAATGTGAGCCAAAATCATCACAATTAAAAGAACCAAAGACTTAAACTACTTCAGTCTGTGTGCATTGAATTTATTTAATACACGAGTTTCACAATTTGAGTTGAATTACTGAAATGAACTTTTCCACGACATTCTAATTTGAGATGCACCTGTATTAGGAAAAAAAAATTTTTTCTCATTGTTTTTTTTAAATTCAGTTTAACTATTATATACTATAATTATAATCATTATAATTATATATTTTAATTTATTATCTGATTTAATGTTAATATTACTTAAAACATTTAAAGTTGTGAATATATACAGTATATATATATTCATATTTAATAATACATTTAAAGTTGTACGAATTTGATAAAATAGCAATTATATTAGTTACTAATAAAATTAATAATAATAATTATGAATGTGTTTATTATTACTGGGGTAATGATGATGATGATATTAATGTTCAAAGTCAGCAACAACTACTACTAATTATTATTATTATTTTGGATGTAACAATTATACTACTTAATAATAATTTTATTTGTTAAAAATAATTTTTGTGATGATGATATTATTTATTATTTATTTGCTATTATTTTAATACTAAAATCTGTAATTATATGTATTATTGTTATTATATATGTATTATTTTCTTTATTAAATTTAAAAAATATATTTAATTGGTCAATAATAATAATAATAAATATGAGAAAATATAAGCAATGATGTTTGTTGCTTGACCTTTTAGTTGCATCTTGCTTGATCAGGACACAATGTGTTAACTGTAATTTCTTATTTGCAAGCTATATAGCATATTTCTAACAGACTAACATATCTTGTTTTTTTTTCAGGTGAAGAAATTGTTAAACAAACCATTGGTTAGAGAGTCTTGCCATTATCGAAAGCTGACGGACAGACCTAATGACGAGCCTAGCCCCACGTTGACCTCTGATGCTCTGAAAGACAACCTTTTAGGTGTGCAAAGAGAGTGATGGCTGGAACTGAGAGGCTTATTCGTAAGACTAGAGTACAGTCCATGACGTTAAAGTGGACTGAATCGCTCTGTGTGCTTGACAGGTAACCAAAGCTTGCTGCCCAGTCTGAAGATCAAATGGGAATCAGAGGACAGCGGCGAGTCGTCTAGCCTAATCGTCTACAAGGGAGCCATGGTGGATGTGGGAAGCATGATGCAGAAGCTGGAGAAGAGTGAGAAAACCCGAGATGAAATCGAGCAGAATCTCATGCAGCAGGACATTAAAATGGGTACCAACCTCATTTGTATTATTTTCATTGTATATTTGAATTCGAATTTCAGTAATTTTGTTGATTCAGCTCACTGTTCTTGACTTAAAGTCAATATCAAAAATGTGTACTTTTACAATTCATCAGCATATATTTTTCTACCCTCAATACAATTAAATTGCCAATCAAACCTTTCTGTTTTGTAGAGGAGGGCTCAAAGCAGATAGCCGAGCTAGAAGCAGCAACCCGCAGCCTTCAGAGGGAGCTGGAGGAGGTGAAGAACAATCTCAGAGAGACCGAGAACAAACTGAGAGCCTCAGACCAGCAGAAAGGCAGCTATGAACAACAGCTCCACGGCACAGTGTCCAGCCTCAACACCATCATGAAGGAGCTACAGGGCGTTTTATCACACGTATGAACCTTTATTTGTTTCATCACTGTGTGACCAGGACTCATGAAACTGTAGAATATGGTTTAAATAATAAGTGTCTTGTTTTTAATGCAGGGTGACCCTTCAGATGACGGTGACCAAAAAACTCACTCTAATGGCTCAGATGAGTGAACGTCCAGCTCATCCACATCTAGTCTCCCTTCAAATATGTAAATAAGCTTAAAACTAACACGATTCTAAAGCAAATTTTATTTGGATCTTTTTGGGGGGTTTCTGTGTACAAAGTTTTAATGACTCTCTTTTCCTCATAATTCTATATTTGAAAATAATTCTTCAGAATCAAATTATTACACTTAAGTTCGAGTTAAAATAATTTGTTTGATTGGAGTAAACGTTTTGGTTGTTAATCCATTTAAGCTTTTTTGGCCTTTTTTTATTTTCAGAAGTTGCTAGTAATTTTAGCTTGTGTTGCTATATCAGCATATTTCATTGTTGAAATAATACATGACTTGTGCCAGTACGTGACTTATTCGCAGAGTTTATTTAGCAATAAAAGTGTTATTTATGTTTAAATCAAATGTTAGAAACAGCAATTAGGATTTTATTAGGAACTATGTGAAGCTGCTTTCTGATATCTTTCATTGTTCCATGACAAACAGTGATCAAAAAACATTTTGTTCTATGTCTCTGGTTTGTTTTGGTCACATCTGAGCATGCATCTAAATTAGCGCATGCATATCAGCTTGATTCCTGAGTAATATTCTCGCAGACTTATTTTTTTTAATTTGATTTGATCTTGATGTTTTGTTCTGTGATCTCTGTGTAATCCTACCAGGGTAGCTTTGTGTGAATGGGGCCATTTCAAACAAAACCAAGGCATTTACCCTGTTAAAGATGCACAGGCTTGATCTGACTGAGGTCATGTCCGTTCAGAGTCCTGCCTGGGTACTTCATATCAGAGTGATTGTAATGTGTGAGTCGGATGCTGTGTGTTTCAGTAGTTTGTTTTGCTGGAATTGTTTGGAAGGCAGTGAAATCTTTTCTCTTTTTTCTTGAAGTTTTTCCTGTTGTTGGCCCACTAAAGATGAGAATGATTACAGTGGGTGGTTTCTGCTGAGTGGAAAAGAGCCAAACCTGATAAAAATTAGCCCAAGGCAGCCAAGTGCATATTATTTTTCTATTCTGGATGTACTCTATGGTTGTCCTGGTAAAAGAAAAGAAATAAAAGTGCGTCATTTTAACATTTCATCCAGTTAAATTTGGAATTTTCCCCAATTGTTTTGAATTTACAGGGGTTTTGGGAATTTTGCAGTGCCATTTTTTTCCCCAGTAGGTGGCAACATTTGTTTGATCCGGAGGGATTATGCATGCACTTTTTATGAGGAAAAACAAGCAATGGGTTTAATAAACAAATATTCCTCTGGTCACAGACTTTCTTGAATTTCTTGTAACAGTGTAAACTGTTTCAATGATTTTAGTTTGAATGCAGGATGATTTTCTCTGAATAGGGTAAATTGGTGTATTTCTATATCAGCACTGTAGTAGCAGTGGTTTTCTAGTGGGCATGACATGAAATGGATCAGCGTTATGCTGACTTACAAGACTGACAATCTGTATTTCTTAAAGGACAGATGTGAAAAGATCTATTGATGTGTAAAAATGTGTGTAAAAAAACAATTTTTCTTGTTGCTGCATTGCCCATGCTAAAAATGTGAAAGTGTTGAGGTTTCGCTGGTTAGTAGTTTGGCTGCATCCAAAATCATATGCTTATCTACTATATAAGAGGCAAATGTGAAAAGTCTCTGAATGAGGTCACAGGAGAGGAGTTTTGACATTGTAGGTAACATAACGGTGACATAAAGATGAATGCAGTATGTCCAGATTAAATACCACCTACATGCATTCTATATAGAACATACTTTATTTTAAACAGTTGCAAAATAATTACTTATTCAAAAGAAGTACATACTTGGAGTATGTGATTTCGGAAGCAGCCTTAGTTTATTCTTTTTTTATAATTATAGACATAAAGCACATGGGCCATTCAGATAGAATGCATTTAAAAACACAAGATGGAGTGTCATGAAAAAAAAACTGGCATTTTGGTCAAGACCTAAGCGCAAACTTAGCAGTGGACTACAACTGAACAGTCTAAGGGCCAGGAGTTGGTGCTGTCATGAATTAATTTTCCTGCAGCTCCAGAGAGATTAGTCCCATGGCATTTACACGTGGCGTTTAGTTAAAAAAATAAAAGAACTCTGTATGCAGAACTTGATGCCCTCAATGATCTATTGAATGGGAATGATAAGATCCAGCAAATCATAACATGTCCATTTAGGTCTAGTGTAAAGGTGTGGTCACATTAGCAACATTTTGGAGAAAATTAGCTGGCAGAAAGCTCCATTGTCTATTGTCAGTCCTGTAGCGATATTTGAAACACTGTTTAAACAGAAGTCACTTTCAAACCAAGTAGCTTTCTGCTGGTCCTTTTGCAAAATCTGCTGGGGGAAATCCCTTGCCCCCTTGCATAAAATTCCAGATTGCAAAGATTCTAATTGAAATGACTGGATTTTGCCCATGAAAATTCACAGAACAACTGTAAATGTAACTGTACATTAATTGAATAGTTAATGGGAACAAATTTAACATTACATCACTTGCTCACCAATTGATTCTCTGCAGTGAATGGGTGCCGTCAGAATGAGTCCAAACAACAACATCACAATAATCTATAAAAACATTTCCTTCTGTGAAAAAGTCCATACCCTGTTGTGCTCTCACATCAAAATCCACCAACTTATTTGTTTGGTCTGTTTTTGCTTGTTAACAGTGCTTGGTCTGTGCATATTTCTCTCATGTTTCAGACAAGACTTTGTCACTGGAGAAAGCAATATTATGGATAGAGAGTATTTTAGCCAGAAGCAATGGTTTGAGGTTCAAAACATTTTAACAGACCATCTGTTTGGACTCTCATTCTGATGGCACCCATTCACTGCAGAGGATCCATTGGTGAGCAAGTGATGTAATGCTAAATTTCTCCAAATCTGTTCCAAGTGAAGAAACAAACTCATCTTGAGGATGAGTACATTTTCGGCCCATTTTTTGGGGGTGAATTTAATTTATGACTAAATAAAATGTTAGTGAATTACTCTACAGAGGGCCTGTCTACCAACACTTTAACAACAAACATGATCTTAAACCTCACACTCCATGACATGCGATTTCAAAAACCATTAGAACATGAGCACCAGTCACACAGGTTTATGGTCCATCTCTTATGATCTCCACATTGCACTGCAACACTGAAAAGACACTGTATCTGGCCCAGTGTCACTCGGCAGGCCAGCTGCAGCAGTAGGAGCAGGCGGTGTTGTGAAATCAGAGCCGGTGCAGGTAAACCCACTCCTTCCCTGAGACAGAGGGCCTTTGTGCCCCCACCTTCCCCCCTGCAGTCTGAGTAACACACACACTAGAGAGCCATGGGACAATCAGCTTCTCTTTCCTTCAGAGGGCTGGGCAACACTCTCACACCGGACCCACGAACAATCGGCTTATTTGAATTCAAGCTGTGGTGCTTTTTCTTTTCTTTTCTTTTCTGGGTGGAGAGTTTGGTTGCGTCTGTTATAGCTGCATTTGAGGAGAGATTATGTTACGACTCTCCCCTCATCTAACAATCACCTCTCTAAACAGAGAGGTCTTCTCATTTTCCTCATTTCAGGACATAACAGTGACTTTCTTAGCAAATGTTGTCCTGTGTATTTAAATGATCAGGGAAGGTGTTGATTGTTCGATGTTACACCATTTCTCCTTTTGTTTCTGGAAGGCTCCTGTTGTCTGCCATTCCTGGGTGGCATATAGAGGCTAATGTTTCCCCTTTGTCTGAGGTCAGACCCATTATCCCCTCATCTCTGTCTGAGCTGTGTGTCTGTGCTGACATTCGCCTTCCCCTCCCCCTGTTTTCACACATAGCTTTGTTTCAGAAGACCCCACACTTTGTAGGAGCCCCTCTGCTCCTCCTCCTCCTCCTCCTCACACTATCACTCTTTTCATTGCTCCTGCTGCTCAAAGTCTCCCCGAGTCACTTGTGCTAAGGTGTAATTATCGTGACAATGGAATGTGGTCTCTGGAGACTTTGTGATCGCTTTTCATAACATGTCGTGCTTCTCTGTTTTTGTTAGTATTTGCTTGACTTGAAATAGAATTGACTTTGTGGCCTTAGAAATTCCAAAAGAGGACGTCTATGAATAGTGTTTGCAGACATGTACAATACTGTTCAAAAGTTTAGGGTCAGTAAGAAATTTGTACTTTTATTCAGCACGGAGGCATTTACTTGATCAAAGTGACCCTAAAGACTTAAATGATTTCTATTTCAAATAAATGTTGTTCTTTTTTTTTCTTCTTTTTTTTTTTTTTTTTACTGTTTTTACATTTTTTTCTCAGCCTTAAAAACAACTCATCAAATAATTTTTCAAAAACATTTTAAAAATCTTACTGTCAGGGAGTCTCTGTCACCACCAGTCACCAGCTCTGGACTCCATACCCCAGAATCCTCCCCGGCTCACACCTGTTCACAG
>NW_015505224.1:1744948-1791074 GCF_001515645.1 Sinocyclocheilus grahami
TGTGTGTCTGTGCTGACATTCGCCTTCCCCTCCCCCTGTTTTCACACATAGCTTTGTTTCAGAAGACCCCACACTTTGTAGGAGCCCCTCTGCTCCTCCTCCTCCTCCTCCTCACCCTCACACTATCACTCTTTTCATTGCTCCTGCTGCTCAAAGTCTCCCCGAGTCACTTGTGCTAAGGTGTAATTATCGTGACAATGGAATGTGGTCTCTGGAGACTTTGTGATCGCTTTTCATAACATGTCGTGCTTCTCTGTTTTTGTTAGTATTTGCTTGACTTGAAATAGAATTGACTTTGTGGCCTTAGAAATTCCAAAAGAGGACGTCTATGAATAGTGTTTGCAGACATGTACAATACTGTTCAAAAGTTTAGGGTCAGTAAGAAATTTGTACTTTTATTCAGCACGGAGGCATTTACTTGATCAAAGTGACCCTAAAGACTTAAATGATTTCTATTTCAAATAAATGTTGTTCTTTTTTTTTCTTCTTTTTTTTTTTTTTTACTGTATTTACATTTTTTTCTCAGCCTTAAAAACAACTCATCAAATAATTTTTCAAAAACATTTTAAAAATCTTACTGTCAGGGAGTCTCTGTCACCAGTCACCAGCTCTGGACTCCATACCCCAGAATCCTCCCCGGCTCACACCTGTTCACAGTCACGATCACCACTCACACCAGATCACCTGCACCTGCCGTCTCCAATCAAGCCACCTTCAAAAGCATGCTCCATCCAGTCACTCACTGTCCGGTCTACGGCAAGCTAACCGGACTGGTCATTTCCCGGACTCCTGCAACTGAGCAGACTCCAATTATGCAAAGCTAAGAACCCTCAAACGCCCTCTTATTCTCACGACTTACCTGCCATCTGTCTACATTGCCAGCCTCTGTCAATAAACCATCCTGTTTGCACTCTTACCTCATGTTTCTGCCTTGTGTACCATGACACTTACCAACCCCAACATTTTGAACTGTTTATTCTGTAGTTTAAATTTCCTGTTTAACCTAAAATGAGCAAAGTAACTTACTTCATCCTAGTCTAATTGTTCTGTCTATATCTCTGGTAGCTTTCATAATAGAAACAAGATGTGAAATGTAGTAAAAACATTTTGGTTAATGTTTTCTGTGGTCATAATTTCACATTTGGTATGCCTGCTTATCAATATCATTGCATGTTTATTCTCAAGGGTAAGTTTAAAAATATATAAATACACAGATGACCATGCAGTCTAATGGTTATGTTGAACTAATGATTCACAGACATAATTTTTGGATTCAGTAGCCACTCTGTGAGTTCATGCAGTGATATTTTTGGATCACTGGGAAATCTCAAAGTTTGCACGCCTTTTTGAATGATTCATTTAAAAATAACTTATGAAGTCATGTATTCGTAAATCGGACTACACAGGTCGCATGTTTGGTTTTTGAGTGAAGCGTGAGGAGTAGCACCACTAAAAAAGGACAAAAGCGCTGCAGGGAATGCTGATGCAGTCTATGAATACAACGGACTTGTGCTGCATCACGTGAGAAATATGTAAATGCAAGTTATAATCATTTTTTCATATTTCTGACGTGGTGAATACGATATTCCCATACCTTGTGCAACCCACCTTTGAATACCGCTTATAGGAATCTGCTTCTCCTCATTCCTTCACTTGATCTTCCACATAACTGTTAAAGAAACATGAAACCTGTTCTCTTACATGACGCTTTAAGTCTTTTGACCATTGAAGGGCATCTGTGCCAGCGGCATTATATCAGCTTCCAGGCCCTCCAATGTTTGAGAGGCGCTTGTATGCAGTTCTTAGTCAGCTGGACTACCCCAGGGACAAGCAAAGTGGAGCAGTTGTTGAGGAATTTATCCTTTTTCCTGGCTCTAAGGCAAGCGAATACTGGGTTACAGTGTGAGAAATCTGTGCGTTTGTGTTTGACGGGCTCTTTGGCATCTCCCAGTGGGAACACCACACCCCTGTGTTGTCTACATGGCTGACATGGGCTTTGAGGTACCTTGAGTTCTTGTTCTAATACCTTCTCAGATGTAACAGTCTTTCATTTCATTAGTTTAAGTACTGTAAGTTTTATATTTAACATTATGGTCTGATGCCTTAATATGGTAAGGAGATAAAACATACTTTGTGGAACCAACCGGCAGGCTATTTACAATAACTTTTCCGCCATGTATGTTTCAGTCTATACACCAGGCAATAATGGAAACAAACACAGGAAAACACAACTCCTTTCCTGCTAGTCGCTAGGCCGATTTTGAGCGCCACTGACCATTTCTCAGTTTAAACAGTCCAAAGGAAGCAATTTTGTACAATATGAACCCAATATCAACAATGAAGATTCACCATCAGATATACACTACCAGAAGTTTCTTGTGCTCACAAGGCTGCAGTTGTTTGATCAAAATACAGTAAAAACAATATTGTAAAATATTATTACAATTTAAAATAAACTTTTCTATTTTAATATGTTTTAAAATGTAATTTATTCCTGTGACTTTTTAAACATTATAAATGTCTTCACTGTCACTTTTGATCAGTTTACTGTGTTCTCACTGAATAGACACATTACTTTCAATAATAAAACGTTTAAATGTATTACTGTATGATTTGTCCGCTTAAAATGAAGTGAAGATTTGAGACAAAGCACTGTATATATTTCTATCTACCTCATCTAACTGCATTAAAACATGTCTGGAGTCTCATAATGTTTAAATAAGACGTCTGTGCATTTTAGTGTAATCCTACACTGCACTGACCCGGATATCTCCCTCATTGATGTGAAAAGCACTAACACAGAACAGGAAGTCCAAGGGAGGCAGTTCCTGCATGGATGTAGTCACCCTGGTGCAGGGTCACTGGAAGCAGCAGGAGTCCTTTAACATGCCAGCATTCACCTAAGAAACCTCAAATACATGCTACCTTTGAAGTTGGATTTTACAAGGCATTTGGAAGGCTGATTGTTTCTTGCGGCAGTTATTTTTTAAAACAATTTTCCATTAAAGCAAATGGAAGTCAATGGCCGGACACTAGTTATGAGGTGACAGATGACACGGCACAGAAATCTGAGGCTTACATGATATGAGATATAACTTTTCCATCATCTCAGACATTCAATACACTATGTAAACCCCTAATAACAGGCATTATTAGATGCACCTGCAGTGGAGCCTGTGTGTGTTCCTGTCTTGCTGTACACCCTACAATTACTCTAGCGCTTGGGTTCAAACTCTCACTCTACTGTGAACATCACCACGTTCAGGAATATGTTTGTTACAGCCCCTCAGAGTTGGGAAGAATTTTGTGTAGCACTGGACTACTTTCTGTGTCTGACAACACATACATCTGTGGAGTCTCTGAGCTAAATTGATCTTTACATATAATAAAATATTGGGTAACACTTTATTATAAGGTGTCCTTGTTACAGATGTGACATGTACTTACTATTATAATAACAATACATTATGCATAATTACATACAAGTAACCCTAAGACAAACCCTAATCTTAACTCTAACCATATAGTAAGTAGATGCAGTTAATTAATATTACTTAGTACTTAAATGTATAATTACACTGTAACAAGGACACCTTAAATGAAAGTGTAACCAAATATTGTAATAAAATCGCGATAGAATTGGCATATTGATTTATATTGTATCATTTTTCAATGTCTTGCATGTCACATAAACATATTGACTGACATGGTCTTTTTTATTACTAAAATAATTGACCTATTCTACAGCCATACCAAGATGTACTTTGAAAATGCTTATTCGACCCCAGATCCTGTAGGCTGTCTACTGTCCAGTAGAAACAAAATAAAGCATTCTGAACATAACATTTGTTCAGCCAGTGCCCTGATTGGCTTAATATATGGGCAAATCTCAGAATTGGAGTCACCAGCTTACTGGAGGATAAACATAATTTCTGTAAAACTGTAGAGTGTGTTTTACTTCATTTCTATATGTCATATGAATGCTTTCAATATTTATAAGCAGTGTTGATGGTAGCTCTTCCTTGTTTTTTTTTCATAACAAAGAAAATCACACACACGCACAAAAATAAAATAAAATTTGCTCAGTCAAAACCTAATTTTGATGAAACACTCTACACTGATTTTTCTCTGACGTCTAATGGAATTCTTAACTGCCTTTTATACATAATCTCACACCATAAAGTTTTAACAGGAAGCAGTGAAGAGTGTCTTTGATCTGGTTTACTGCAGGAGGGTACATGGGCACTCATAATGAAAGAGTAATGAAGGAGTCATGTTTCAGTCTGAAAAAGGAAAATCACTGTCAAAGCTAAGCACACGCTTAAAAATAAAGGTGCGTAAAAGGTTCTCCACAGCGATGCCATAGAAGAACCATTTTTGGTTCCACAAAGAACCATACAGTCAAAGATTCTTTAAAGAACCATCTCTTTCTTACCTTTTTATAATCTGAAGAACCTTCTTTCGCCACAAAGAACCTTTTGTGAAACAGAAAGGTTCTTCATTTGTTAAAGGTTCTTTATGGAACCATTTATACAAAAAGGTTATTCTATGGCATCGTGAAGCACCTTTATTTTTAAGAGAGTAAATTGACAAAATATGGCTCTAAGAACTTTTATTTTCTAACATCGCACTATAGGCTATACTAAGATTTTCACTAAGTGTGTGTGTGTTTTAAATAATAGACCAACAATACTCACCAGTCCATTAGCTCTAGTGGTAATTTACTCCATTCATCCCCCTGTGGACATCTAAACTTAACTAAAAACTAAAATCCTTCTGAAAAGATAATGAGAACATCTGTGATGACTGGTGTTTGGAATAAATGAAGAGTTCATTTGCAAAAACAGATTATTCTGTTTTTAACAATTTTATAATAACATAATAAAAAACATGGTTTTTGAAAAAAAAAAAAAAACGGAGTTATCTGTTTTCGCAAATAAACTATATATATTAAACACACACACGCGCATGCACACACAATGAAAATGCTTTCTCTAAAAACAGCATGTTGATTCTGGTTCTGCTGAATTCTTTGTCGGAGCATAAAAGCTTTGAATCAAACTGACCTTGGAGAAACTGGATACATACAAAGAAAATGACCAATCCTGATGTGGTTGTGGTCAGAACAGATGCTTTGACTCATGTTAAAACACAGATGCATGAAGACACAAAGTCTTATTCATTGAACATGAGGACTGGCAGGGGTCTTTAAATGCGTTGTATGGCAATCTTCCAAAGAGTGTGCAGTCATGCACCTTTAACATGATTTATGGTGGGAAGAGGGAATGTATTCTTTACATACACCGAGAAAACACTATATTCTGTTCCACTGCTAGACCTTCGCTCGCCCTATGGTCATACATACATTTCAGCCACCTTGATCTGTCTGTCATATGTTAGACCTTCAGGTTTGATTTCAGTCATCTAATATGAATTTCAGATGTCAAAATTATTTATTGAATTTGTACAGGTTTCAAAATAACAGTCTGTTTATAGAAAATTGTTACATAATTCATTATATTTCAGTCTCAGTATTCAGTATTCATGCTTCTTACACTCAGCACATTACTGATGATAGTGTGATATAGGAGACGTAGGAGAGAATGGGGCTAGTTGTCACAGGAAGTTGTCAAAAGAGCTATATATAACTATATATAACTAGATTATTAAAAATAAAGGTTCTTTATTGGCATTGGGGGTTCCCATGGAACATTTCAAATGTATAAAAGGATCTTTATAGTAGAAAAAAGGTTCTTCAGATTATTAAAATGTTCTTTACACTAAGATTAAAAAACGATTATTGGTTTCACATTCGAAATGTAAAAAAAAAAATCATAAAATGTATAAATTGCAATATTTGTTGGCAAGATCAATGCACTGGGTTGATATTCTATGTTGCCTTTTACATTTTTGCTGTTTCATGAATTATTTAGTTGTTTTATGTTTAATGTATAATAGTGTGTTTAATGGCAGGTTCCATTGGGACTACTTTCTCCATATTGGTCTACTGTGACATGTTTGGCCAATAATTGTGGAAATATTTAAGTATTTTGTGTAACCAAAATGTAAGACAAACTGCCTTGAAATATTCACTGGAATAAAAAAAATAGCTCCACTGTAAAATGTAAGGTAGGTAAATAGAATAATGATGTATTTTGCTCGTTTGCTGCTGAAACTGAAAGCAAAACAGTTTGATAGTCACTAGGCTACTTGATGTTGTGGTGTAACGACAAAAAATCTCTGCATAAAGCGTCCATTAACCACCTATTTTCCCTGCACTGTTTGTTTACTGTAGATGCTTTTCAATGGCAGTCAGACGCGACCACGCCCATATAATTAAAGAAGAGTTTTGATTGGTGCGCTGCTGCGCGCGTCCCCTGAGTCAGTTCGTCAGCAGCGGCGGTTGCCTTGGGAGCGAAGACACCAAAGTACACACATGCAGAGTCGAGGCGTCCTGCTCTCCAGAAATGTGACACACTACAGTCGTTGGATTAAGCAAACCGAATGATGAGGCCATATTCCTGAGACTACATGTACAATGAGATTCATTTGAAGGCAGACATGTCTGTACAGCACCGCTTGGTCCAGCTGTCAGCCGCGTCGCTCGCTGTTGTTCTCAGCCGCGACGAGGACAGCAAATACAGCGCGAGCAGCACCAGAGGACAGGATGTGTTTGCGGACTTTAAATCGCAAAATTCGCGAAGCTTCTGGAATAAAAGACTCGTGAAAGCGGTGTCGGAAGTTTCCTTCCAGGGATGGCTGGAGAACTACGTGCTTCTCGTCCAGGGCAATGCCAATAACTTGGAGGTTTTGAGGGAAGCGTGGATGCGCAGGGCGCTGAGGTCGCCCAAAGGATACACGATCAAAGCAGTGGGTAGGTGATCAGCATTTGGCTGTTTGCAGGGTCGTTATGAGATGTGGAATCACTCGATCCTCTAAAGCAGGGTTCCTCCGATCTTGCCCTGGAGGGCCAATGCGCTGCAGAGTTAAGCTCCAACCCTGATCAAACCCTGATCAAACTCAGCTACCTGTGATTTTCTAATGATCCTGAAGACATTGATTAGCATGCTCAGGTGTGTTTGATTAGGGTTAGAGCTAAACTCTGCAGGAAAGTGGATCTCGTGGGCCAGATTTGAGGATCCCTGCTCTAAAGGCTTTGTCTACAGCTCATGGTCACGCTGCAGATTTAACTCAACTTGATCAGAACCAGTGCATTACAGACGCGAGTCCCACGAGAGCGAAATCTGGGGAAGGCTTGGGGTTGAACATTTGATGAGTGACATGGTCAAATTTGTAAAGAACACTTTGGGCCATGTTGGATAAGGAGACATGCACGGTTGACACTTGTTTTTTCTAATCCTGAAAATTATTATCAATTATTGTGACAATTTTTTTTGTGTCCGGATCTATTACGTTAAGTTATCTTTTAAGGCATAATCTTTAGTTATTTTTTTCTAAGATGACTAGTGAGGCTTTGTTTAAAATATAAACATTTCTATTTGAAAACAATATATAAATGGGTCAAAGACGAAAAAGGGTTTAAGCATAAAAACAATAAGTGTAATACTGCTTTAAGTTATTGTTGTCCCCCCCCCCAAAAAAGTAAAAGTTTTCTGTTTAATTTAATTGCAATTTTGTTTTTCTGCGCAAAATGTAAATATCATACATTTTCCCCTGATTTACAGAAGAGACCCACTAAAATGTCATTCAGTGTAACAATCTTGTCAAGCATATTTACAACAAAACTCAATTTATGACATATTAAAAGACTAATTACCTTCACCCCAAATACTAATTAGTTGTAATTTTACATTTTTTAAATTTGCCACTATCCTAGGTTTTGCCCATTTGTCAGTAAGAATATTTTACTCAGAAGACACTTTACTTGCATTTAATGTGCTTTCTGGACATAAAATCACTTTTGTAAATTTTAGGGATGCACGATATATCGGCCACCATATCGGTATCGGAATTTCTTTTGATGCGGACATCTTAACGTCTTTGACACAAATACATATATTTAAAAAAAAAACTTTGTCTGCATTAAGAAAGGCAAATAAAATGGGCCTAAATAAAAATATATAAATAGATAGATAGACAGGCCCCTATAGACCCTCATTACTGTGTATCAAGGTCATGTGTAAAAAAAATAATCACTTATTTTGTGAAAAGGCACATTTTGTTCAAGTCAAATGGAGTAACCCTAAAGTTTATTCATATGGATGGATCAAAAAAAGTTTTATCTGTTTGAAAACCTTTTTTGAAGATAATGATTCATTTTGCATTCAAAAGTACAGAAAATATATGAGTGCATTTTACATGAAGGTTACACCATTTGACAGTTTTAGAGTCAAAGTAGAAAATGACATAAATGTTCTCAGAAATATATGAAACCAACATGAATTTCTCAGAACTTGGCATGTGTTTTAAACTAGATTTGTAAATGATTTCTTCTTTTTATCATCTCAAAGATCCTTACTAATGTTGACAGATTTCATTAGAAAATCTAAATATAACCTTCAGTGGTGTACATGGACATTTTCCCAGCGGATCTCTATAGGGATCCACTCTATAGGAGATCCACATACTTCACTGTCCTTATGAATGCCTCTTCCTCCTCTGTCTCTCTAAAAAAGGGCCCCAGATTGTTTTTCCCAAGCTATAATAGAAAACCACATCATTTCCGTTCACTCTAGAAGGTAGCCTCTTAACCTAACCTGACCAACAATTCCCTATGAGACCTCAACATGCTTTAGGCGTAACTGTGTGCGTGCAACATAAGTGCATTATTTCCAGATGACAGGAAATATGATTTCTGGGGAGCTGTGTAACCCCGCTCTCTCCCTCTGACTCAATTCTCACTGCTCAATTTCAGCCGAAGTGGTTAACTACCAAGAAAATGGGGCATCTTGATTTGATGTGGCTACAAAATTCATGTTGGTTATTATTATTGTGTTTTGATTGGGGATGAAATTGTTTTCGTTGGTCACATGTTGAGGTGACGGACCTTTTGTGACAGTGTGGACTTGTGTTGCCTCGGGTGTCGCTGCTTCTGGGAGGCATCTGGTTTGCCCACTACAAACACGAAGCAGATTGTAAGAACCGTCATTTGCTCTTGCTGTCACAAGCGATGAAGGTGCATGTTAACACACTGGGTATAGTGTGTATCTGTGTAGCTAGGGCATTTTTGAGCTAGGACCACACAATTATGCAACTGGGAGAAGAGGGAGGTAAAACCCACAGCTTTTTTCACTCGTTTAATTTTCAATCGGAAATTGGAAGCACACTCTCATACATATAAATGTTTTTTTTAAGACCTCAGGTCAGGTTGGGAGCTGTGGGGACATAGGCCCAGACCCAGTGTCTTTTGTAATTTATTGCCCATTCACTAAAGCCCTTAGCATTGAGTTATGTCCTGTCCAGTTTGTCCACCAACTGGGTTTATAGCTTGGCTACTGGAGCCGATGTCCCTTGTTTCAGTCTCAGGGTGGTACCATAGAGTTGTTTTATTGTTGTCTGGAGACGCCGCCAGGATATTGTGTTGGCAATGATTTAGGTATGGTTTGATGAAAGTATTGAAATGATATATAACTGTAAATAAGTTAATACGGTCATTGGGAAGTAACACCTCCAAGAGCTTTTTACACTTTAGAAGTGACACACTTTCAGTACTTTGAATACTTTCAGTGTGTTTCTAGGCCTGTGTTTAGTCAGCAGGAAAGGGTTAGTGGCTGTGATTAGCCATCAGCAGATGGGATGATGAATGAGCCTGCCTCCCTCTCTGTCCTCTTGATTATCAGTATACATTAAGTGAAAAGACGGATTGTTCATGGGGTCTGCTGCGCTTTTTTAGCCTCTTGCTCATGATACTCATTGACCTTTTCAGCTCAGATTTTTAGGCTTGTGTCTTTTGTGTGCTCTTTAAAACTTAATAAATACATTTATATTGATTTAGACCACTATTTTCATGACTTGTTAGTTAAAAAAAGATAAATCTGTCATCATTTGCCCACCTTCATGTCTTTCCAAACCCACATGCCCTTATTGTATGATTATAAATGGAGCACAAAATATTCACCTCCAAAGTTTTTATGTAGGCTGCATCTGTGTCCAGATCCAAAAATGGCACGTTGTTTAAGCCAAAACGGCAATAGAAAGTAACAGTTTCTGGATGCAGATATGGTTAATTTGTTCTGTCAAAGCTATTTTATGACTAATACGTTTTTAGAATATAGTGTACAGGTCAAATTAACTTATTTTATGATATTTTAATTATTTATTACTTTTATGATATTTTTATTTTTATGAGTTTTTATTTTATTTTTGATGTTTGTGTTTTTTTTGACAGCCTCTGATTACTATGAACAGCCATTTATTTTGGGAAGAGGAGCGTAAAGATGGCATGTTCCATGGAAATAATAACGGTATATGGTGTCGGGTTGGGGATGACAAAAGGATGAGAAAATCTTGAAACAATTGTCTTTTTTGGGCAAACTATCCCTTTAAGTTTTGAAGAAACTTCAAGAAAATGAAATGTGTGGAAACGGCTCAAACACTTCTGTCTCTGGCCGGTGGCCTTGATCTACAGAGAATTCTTCATGCATCATTGATCAGTAAAGCTGATTAGAATTGGAGGTGTAGGAATAATGTGCACTGAACTACAGAAGTTTAGGATGATGACTGTAAAAATCATTTGCAGAAACAAGAAATTCAAGGCTGCCTTACCCTTGTCTGTTGAAATCTGAGGTGCTTACAATGGCTGTCTGAAGTCTCTGCATTATTGAGGAGCTGTGGATCATGCCATCACACTCAGGTGTATAACATCTAAGTTCTAATGAGGTGTTCAGTAATGTTGAGCACAATTAACCTCACTGATATTTTCAAAAACATTCTATGCCATCTGGTTTAACTTTAGTTTTTATCAGCTGGACCATGTTTGTTAGTGCACATCTTCATACCTAACTGTGAAAATATACATGTGCCTCTACCAAAGTAGCCTGATTTGTTGGAGGTTTATGCAATGTAGACTACATCTCTCAGATCTCAGCTCATTAGCTGTGACATGGTCTCTTTTATCCTGAGGTCAACACCCCGTGGTTCTCATGCATTGAAAGCTGCCCTCTTGGTTAACAAGGCACCAGAGGTCATTGCTCCCTAGCGCTTTTCTCAAAGATGTCACTGCTGACCACAACACTTCCAGGTGTGCACCGTAAACAGAGGAGGCACAGTTCAGCCAACGTGTTTGTAAAAGAATGATTTTTTTTCTTATTCACAGGAAAGCATATCTTTCTTTAACTTGAGGAAAAACCTAATAAAAGCAAGAAAGAAATTAGCTTACACATAAAAAACTATTGTAAGATTAGCATACGATATCATCACAAGCAGATACTCAAGGATAAATAATAAGTTATAGAATAATCCATGTGTGTAGTTACACAGAAAACTATTATAATGTAATAAATCACATAAAAATGGCATGCAGTATCATCACAAGAAGAGAATGCAGGATAACCATGTGGGTTGTTTATTTTTTTAATGGACACATAAAGAGCTGTAATTTTGGACTTAATTTAATTTAACTTTCATCACAGCCAGAGATTCCAGGATAAACATGTCAGGTATGTTTATTTATTTAAAAGCTTTTTTAAAGCAAATTATCTAATCCATGTGGCCAGAATAAAAGAGAGACATATGCTGTGTACATGCCCAGTTCTGGAAGATAAAGGTGGAGCTGGATCATGTTTCTAAGAAAGCAACCAATGGAATGTTTTCCAAGATAACCATACACCCAAATCAAAGTCTGCCACGAGCAGCCAGCCATGTGTATTTCTTTCAGACTCCTCCATTTTTTATTTTCCTTAATGATTTTGAAATAAATATTTTAAGCTCACCAAGGCAGCTTTTATTTAATCAAAAATACAGTAATACTGTAAAATATTATTACAATTTAAAATGACTTTTCTATTTTTACATATTTTTTAATTTAATTTATTCCTGTGATGGCAAAGCTGAATTTTTGGCAGTAAAAGCAAATATCCTGATTTGGTGCTCAAGAAATATTTATTATTATCAGTACTGAAAAGAGTTGCTTAATATTTTTGTGGAAACCGTAATAAAGTTTAGCTCAATAAAAATATTCAGTTCTTAAACCAAATCATACTGACCTGCAAACTTTTGAATGGTAGTGTAGACATTGTTATTCCAAACACATCACTTTTCATGCTGTATGATATTTGTTACTCTTACTCTATTGACCAAGGTCTAAGAACATTTGCTTTTCCTGTGGCAGGTAACATGGCCTATTTTTGTATGAACTTCAAAAGGGTCCCTATTCTTTTAGCTTGAAACCTGAGAGATGCTGCCAATTGATAATGACCTCCTTTCAGGAGACCTGATACAACATTATTCTCTTCAATACAGGACAGCGAGCTGGTGGGGCTTTCAGAACATGTTTATATGAGGGTCTTTGTGACTTCTCACTAAGTCAAAATATTGGTTTAGTCACTCGATTTCGTTGTACGTTGTGAGTTTGTCAGTGTCCATCACTGAAACGGCTGTATGATGATAAAGTACCTACTAATCACATACCATTTGTTCAAAATGACAGCATAAACGTGGAGACATATTTCGTCAGCATTGTTATCAGCGTGAAGCAGTTTCTTCTGCTTCTGTTAATGAGTGCACAAGTCCACAGAGTATCATGAAGAATGTAAACATTGTAAAATGGCTTTTTAATCAGTCTAACAAACCAGCAAGAGTTCATCCATCATGCCTGTGTGGGAGGATTAGAAGAACTTAATTTTTCCCTTGGAACATTTGACATGGTTAACATTTAAGACAGGTGTTTCATTTCAAAACTACACCAGACCCATTCTGTGAGAGGTATGTTAACTATCAAGAATGTTTGTGAGTGGCTGAAAGGGATAAAAGTTTAGGGCCTCTTTGGATTTATAGGCCTTTTTAACATGGCAGGCAAAGCATTGTAAAACCTTCATAGTAAAAGGTGTGACCAGGAACCCTACAGCTACTAATGACAGCACAAAACATTTTCATTAGTCCACCAACAGCATGCAAAACTGAAAAAGCAAAGACTGGAATGAAAGTGTGCAACATATGACTCTGCTTGCTTCATTGTTTTTCGTGTTAATAGAGCGTCCCAGCATTAGGGCCAGTGACTGGCATGGTCTGAAGGCATGAACGCTTACTGGGATTAATGTTTCAGTTCCCAGTGGAAGAACTCAAGGAGAACTCAACCATCTCCACAGAAGCTTTAACTGTTATGTATCTGAGGCATAGATGCATCGCCCTGTTTTTGACCTCTGTGTGAAAATGTAATCATGCATGCATAATTTTTTTGGCGGTAAAAGAGTTGAAGTGATGTTATGATAGAGTATCGTGTTTCAGGTACGTTTTAAGAGGGCGTTTTAGGAGGTTGGGGCTCGGTCTTTTAAAGTACCTCATAACTTTCAGGTGGCTATGGGGCATGTCTGGAGATCTGAAAGAGAGCGTGGTGCATGGATGTGCATGTTTCTCTTTGCAAGTTGCTTTTAAGAGTCAAAGTTTTAATGTGAAGAACTTGTGTGTTTTTTTCTTTATGTGAATAAGATATATCTTTTTCTAAATCAAACATATACTCATTTCCATTGAGAAGTCTACTAAAGTCAAAGTGTGCTTGACGTTTGTACCATTCGCTCTATCCAGTTTCCTTGAATCATGAATTTGAATGTCTTAAAAAATGCCTCTTGACTTTCTAAGGTCATTCAGACATTTGTATCACTGTGCAAAGGCCACAAAAATGTCCAAATAATTGGGCTTTCAAAACATGTAATATATTGTTTCCACCATATGTTACCTATTTCTTGGTCAGGTTAACCTCAGATAACCCCTATATAATGCAGGACTTTCTTTAGTGTTGAGATGGCTTTGTAAAAGGTATGTTTTATAGTAAACTATAAAATTTTTCTTGATTTTGTCAAAATGTTTAAAACCTAATTATTCTTCAGTGCACTTATATTAATTTGGCATTTGAGCACTTTTAGTGTATGACACCTAGAAAAGCATATGATTTCAGCCACCCATGAAGCACAGAATTCCTCAGAGGCAGGAAGTTGCCTATAGGGGGTTAAACAACACATGTGGCATTATCAAGTTACCTTTAATTCATTTTCTTTTTCCCGCCTTTCACTTCAGTTCACTGTGTATTTTTGTTGTTTCAGCCACTTAAAGTGGTTCAGAGCGGATAATGTAAGTAATGGCTACAGCTGTGACAAGGAATGAACCTTACCACTTTCAAATCTTGTATTTATTAGTACAAGCACATGGGCACTGAAGAGCACCTTATATGTGGTGTATATGTGTGTTGCTTGAATCAACAGAGCACTTGCACGTTAATTACCTCTGTGGTTTCATTCTGTGAAGTTTGACGCCCATAGCTGACCAGGATGTTTTTAACAGAATTTCAAACAATAATTAAATTGTTTTGGTTAACCTGTCTGCTTCTTGACATGAAAAGGCACACTTTTATTTATTTCCTTTTTTGTAAGTAAAATTTGTAAATACAAACCAGTTATCAAAACTGAAATAAAAATATAAAAATGCAATTATTGGTATTTTTCTAAAAGAGTTTATAAACTCAGTCCTAAAAAAAATGGACCAACTTTGATAATCAGCACTTAAAGTTGATTATCAAATATTTGTGTGGATAGATTAGCCTATATAGATTTTCCCATTAAACAATAATACAATATTATTAAATATAGCTATAAAGGATAAGGATATTGTGGTATTTTGTGGATCTTGTAGATCCCATGACTGTAGCAGTTGTAATGTCTACAAATATTTAATAATATATTTTTATTTTAAATTATGTTTTGTTTTCCATATTTTGTCTAATTTATGATTGTCTTTACTATTTATTTTTTGTGTGGTCAAGTGATCTCATGGCCTTGTTTGTCACTTCAGTATCTGAAAGTGGCCTGCTATGACCTGTGTGATGAGCGGCAAGAGTTGTAGGGTAATGTGATAAAGACAAAATGGGTATTTGAGTAGCCATGCACAAGACATTCACATGTGATTTTCAAATCTTGTTTACTATAATTAATTTATGCTTAAATGTCAACCACTGGTTATTTTTTTAATATTCATTTGTAAATTAAGAAACTAGTCCCACTCCCTTTCTACATCTTCCTTGCCGCTGTTTGCAGTGTGACATGGCTGCCATGGTATCTGGTGAGGTATTCCTGTGACAAAAGTCTTAATGTTGTCTGAACAGCTTCATGATACAATGAGCCCTGAGTGTTTCCCTGGAGAGAGGAATTAAGGGTACATGTGTCCTTAGTAACAACCACATGCCCACGTCAGCTCAATTGATTCTGGAACTCTCAATTGTTGTGCAAAACGTTTCCCGCTTTCTCTCTGAAAAGAATATTTGAACTCACTTACTCCTAAAAAGATGTTTATGGTAAAATGCAAGACGTTTTCTAGCATTGTTTCTGCAGTTAAAGCATCAGAACAATTATATACATCCGAAGGACAACCTAAGGATGTTCTGTTCCCACATTCACACCACTTCCCTGAAAATTAAAGAAGAAGACAAGGATTGATTTATCAAGTGCATGCATCAGTCTTTCCTCTTTTTACACCTCTCAAACTACATGTGGTCAAAGACCTTAGACAGGATGTTTCCTGTTTGAGACCCTAGACAGGATGTTTTTCCCATGGAAAACAGTGTCAAAAGTGGAAGGCAATGTTTCAGCTTACTATTATTTCTGGGCTCCCCTACAACAAAGGAGAATGGATTAGTTGCCAAGCATGCAGAAAGTCAGACATTTAATGTGAACTAGCAGATGAATGAAGCTAAAAGTGCAGGTCAGGAATATGAGTGGTGTTACGTCCCAAAGACGCATGAGCTTTTGACTACTTGTAAAACTGACGATGCCTCTTTCATTTACTTTTGCATGTATAAAACTAGTAATGCAGTAACAAGTATATTTTGTTTTACAAACATGTGATTTGATTTCTTTTTTTTATTATTATTTTCTTAATTGTGTAAATAGGAATTCTATAGCCAATAGACACTGGCAATAACAAGTGGTCCAAGTATGTGAGGCTCACAATTGTTTACAATAGTGCTTGCAGAAAGCAAAAAGAGGCACACAAAAAAGGCCTCTGGCAGTAGATATATGGCAAAAAATAAATAAATAAACATGAAGGATTGAATATTCACTGACTCACCATATGTGATGTTTTTTCACCTATATGTTCTTACTACATTATGTGTTATGATATATGTATATGAATCAACCAATAACATTTAATGTCTAACCAGTACTTGCCTACTTGTGGAAATACCGTGAAACAAGCAACCTATGCTTTAGGACACATAAGTGATTGAGCTCTTCATTAACGTAGACACTTTGTTTGAATTTAAATGTTAAAAAAATTCCAGGCTTTAGAAGAATCAAGTAAAATTTAAAAATCGTTCAAATGAATCCGTAAAATCAGTAAAATCATTCCATCTAATTTCCGATTAAACTTTAGTCCTCTGTGGATTTTAGGATATGTTGTTTTCTATCAATCTCATGGTATATTTAAGAGCCTCTTTATCCATTAAAGAATATTTTATAATCTATTATGTGTAAAAATTTATATAAAATACATCTTTTAAATTTCCCTGACTTCAACTGACCATGTTCTATATATTTTTTTTTTCACAGGTGATCTGTCCCCTGTTCAGATGTCACCAATTTCCCAGTCTCAGTTTATTCCACTGTCTGAAATATTGTGCTCCGTCATATCGGACATGAATGCCGCAAATGTGGTTGTTAATCAGGAAGCATTGATCAATCACATGATGAAAGCACATCCAGGTAACACAATATTACGCCATGTTTCACTTTACTGTGCTTACTTGTACACTACCTTATTACATTTTTATTTGAATTCAAATTCATTATGAAACCGCTATATTCACACAAATAATATGTTTCAGGAATGACCATTCCCACTCAAGACATCCTGTACAGTGCTCTGGGAGCTCTTATCAAGGAGAGGAAGATCTATCACACTGGTGAGGGTTACTTTGTAGTCACCCCTCAAACATACTTCATTACCAACAATATGGTGAAAGAGAGGAATTGGTGGAGTGCTGGCGACAATGACCTGTCATCACCTCCTCCCATCACGTACCTGGTGAGCAATGAGAGCTGCATGGACACCTCTACTGAGGTTCCTGTCATGGCCCACTGTAAGTCCTGTTGCTGCTTCACCTCTCCGTCCATTGTACCTCCATCTGTCCAAGATCACCAATCCATCGGCATCAGTGAGTGCACTGGAAAAAGCCTCAAGTGGCCCAAAGAACACAAACCTTCCATTCAGCACCAGTCCACGTCTACGGCAGACTACCAGGCCAGTGAGATTAGTAAATCCACCAACACAAGCCGCAAGGACAAGGAGAAAGCTGGACGCAAATTTGGCCTTAACCTCTTCCGACGAAACACGGGTAAGAAGGAGAACAAGTCGAATAAAGAATATGCCACATTCTCTGGACAATTCCCACCGGAGGAATGGCCTGTCAGGGATGAGGATGACTTAAACAACCTCCCCAGAGATCTAGAACATGCCATCATCAAACGGATCAACCCAGATCTGACAGTTGACAATCTAGTAAAACACACGGTTCTTATGAAGAAGCTTGAGGAGAAAGCTGAGAAAGCAATGGAGAAAGCTGTGGACAAGGGCATTTCCACTGAAGCTCTTCTGTCTAAGCAGAGGCATTATACCTCAAAGCCTGTGGGGAAGAAATCAGCCCCTAGAGCTACTCGCAGCAGGAGAAGAGGACCTACATCCAAAGAGAAACAAAGGGCAAAGTGTAAAACCTTGCAATGTGCTGAAGATTTAGAGGCAGATGATCAAATTCTACCTCACCTCAGAGCAGAGTTTGCTTTGGATGAACCTGACAATCAGGAAGAAAGTACCAGTCTGAATCCAAAATGTGTCTACAAGAAACGGATAGACAACCCGTTTCTGGAATTGCCAGGAAGAGATGTGGAAACAAACATCAGCCATAAAGAACAAAGGAGGAGAGAAGCCAAGATTCCAACCTCCGGACGCCGGGAAAGACCAGGTCACAGGTCAAAGTCCTGGGATCTTCACCGGGCCAAAGCAATCAATGACAGCGTGGAGAAATCTCACACACTGAAGGACGCAGCCTGTGAACAGCTCCATGAATGTGCACCGACTGTAGACTCCACCCTGGATGTTCAACCAGTTCAAGAACTTTGTGGAGATTACAGCTTGGCTTACCCTGAGAGCAGCACTTTGAGGATAGAGGACAAAATTAAGCTGAGAGAGAATAAAGTCAGAAACAGGGAGTTCAGAGATGGCAGAGTAAGAGAAATTAAACGTCAGGGTGGAGACTTGAGACATGTTCCTGACCAAAAGAACATTGTAGATCATGCTACACATTGTGATACAACAGAAGTACCCCTCTCATGGCCTAAACCTACAATTCAACGTAGACTTTCCCTACATCTACTTAACAGTAAAGAAGAGTCTCATCAACGTCCTGATCTGCTGTCCTCACACCAGCAAATTGGCAATATAACTAGCCATCAGCTGTCAAATGGTCAAACACTGGACAGAAACACAAGCCAGACTGAGAGTGAAGTTTATACAGATGATGAATATCACATCTATCAAAAGACAGTGGAGGATGAGGATGGATGTAACTCTGTCTGCCTGAATGAGGAATGCGTTCTTGACCGTGAGGTATCACAGACTGGCACAGCTCATTGCCATGAGCCTGTATGTGCAGATGGTGGTTGGGATAAACATTTCGTAGAGGAACATGCTCATCGAAAACCCACCAGAACCACATACAGGTCGCATGAGTACAGGTGGCAGTCTTCTAATCACCAGATCCTTCAGAAAGGTGCTAACTCCAAACAAGAAATCCAGGGTCTGAGGAAAAGACCACAAGAATCCAGTTTGGCAGATGATGAACATGCCAAAGCCCTGGAAAGCAGCATTTTTGACTACTGTCAGACAAGCGAAGTGGAGTCCGATTCTGAGACCATACATAAATCTGCAGATGAAGCAGAAGCTGGCAAATCTAACCACTGGATCTGTCACCCAGAATTAAAAGACTGCCATCAGAGAACAAATGAGACATCTGAGGATGCTGGCAACTTCAGTGCAAGCCTAAATGGCCCTACAGGGGCCTGTGCAGGAGAAACCACAGAGAGTCAGAGTTACACAGCTGATAGTGGGATTGACTCTCCAAGGTTAGTCTGAGGTCGTTCATAAACGTAATCACTTAAAGGGATAGTTCACCCAAAAAATTTAAATTGTCAATAATTTCTCACTCTCATATCGTTCCAAATCCGTAAGATCTTCGTTCATTTTTGTAACACAAACACTGGCTCCAGTGTCAGCCAGCACCACACGCATGCATCGTGTACTCTCGTAAATAAGCGTCAAAGATTGACACAGAAGAGAAGAAATTGTTGAATTATTTTCTTTGCGCACAAAAAGTATTCTCAAAGTTTCATAAATTTACAGTTGAACCACTGATGTCACATGGACTGTTTTATCGATGTCCTTACTGCCTTTCTGGGCCTTGAACATTTTAGTTGCGTTGCTGTCTATGGAGGGTCATAAAGCTCTCAGATTTCATCAAAAATATCTTAATTTGTGTTCTAAGATGAACAAAGGTCTTACGGGTTTGGAACGACATAAAGGTGAGTAATTAATGACAGAATTTTCATTTTTGGGTGAACTATCCCTTTAATGTTTTCTACAATTGAAAGATCTACTTAAAGCTGCAGTCCGTAAGTTTTGCCTCTTTGTTGCCATCTCTGTTTGAAAACCTGCAATTGCATCTGTTTGCGGAATTATCTTCCTTGTGTGGGTTGTGCACGGCTCCAGCGCGGATGAATCTAATGTTTTGAGGAGTATGTATGGCTGTCAGTCACTGTGTGGATATTTACTGTACTTCGCAATCACAGATTCTAGCCTACGCCTTGGAATATATGACTCAAGTAAGAATTTTCATCGGATATTGTCATCTGAAATAGTAAGTAACAAAAGTAAGTAACAAGTCTACCATGTTTGTTCTGACCAACTAAGGAAAAAAGCATTACAATAAATCACGCTACCAATGGTGATTTAATCTAAATATCGGTTAGTTCATATCTCATCAAACCGTGCAAATTATTATTAATGTTATACTTTATTCTCAAATTATTAATGTTAACAACATCAGCATTGCGTGACTATGAGTATAGTGTGTATTAGCATGTAGATTTAAATTTCTGTACAGTCTAATCTCTAATTGTCATACCATTCGAATTTCATATTAAGAAATTCTTTTAACCCAAAAAGCAAACTATGCTCCCTTCGAACTGGTTGTTTTTAAAATACAAATCTTGTGTAATCCCAAACTATCTGTAATCAGAAGCACATCTAAAACATTCACATGTGTTTCATAAACACATAATCGTTTCTGGATTACAATCCGCCATAAAAATGATACATTTAATTATTCTAGCTGCTGTGAGAAAAGGCTATAAACGCCACCTGTAGGATCCTCACATATGATAGCCTAGTAGCCGGGACAACTTCTTTATGTTTACAGACGTGACGTAATAATGCGGCAGCATGCTTGAATTTCCCGCGAAAACCTACCCGAACCACTCAAATTAGAAAATATTATTTTAAGATAGCCGTTGTGAATCGGGCTAAAGTAAGGCGATAGTTTTGAACAATGGCTGGTTATGTACTTGCTCAAATATTGATTTCGGATCATTTTTTACCAAAAAAAAGTTACGGACTGCAGCTTTAAATATTTATACTGCAATCAAAACCAAGCTCTTAAGTACAGCTCAAGGATTCATGGTTGCCAGTAACACTTGCCATTTATTTACATTTGGAGATACATATCTAAATGTTTTATGGATTTCATCCAAGATTAAATATTTAGCTTTTTCATTGATTATTTGCAGGACACATATGAGTGTAACCTCCAGTAACTCAGCAATACTTAAAGGACTGAAGGATCGTGGTTTCCTGCAGAACCTTGAAAAGCTCCACTCCAACGGCATTCACCCTCAGAGTTCACTCCTCAAACTTTCACCTGTCATGAATGTTTAAGCAAATTAAAACGTAGCTCAGCATCTGGGTATAGTTATATTATGTAAAAAATTTATATAATCCAACAAATGTAAATATACCCCCCCCCCCCCCCCCCCCCACACAAACACATTACATAATGTAAATAATTTGTCACAGAATAAGAATATGTGAATAACTTTTTGACAAAAATGTCAGATAGAACCTTAATATTCCAAGGTGATAAAGTTGTGGTGTACTGACTGTGCATAAATACTTTTTTGAAACATAAATCTTCAATATTTTATTATATATTAAATGTTTTGTCAGTGACCAATTTTTGGAAGTCTCTTAAAGTGTGAATGCCTTTAACAGTGCAGTGAAGGACTTTGGGTTGCATCTTCGTGTTTTGGGATCACCTTGCTATGAAGTCATTTTGCTCTGGTTCCAGAGTGATTATGTGCCCATTAAGTGGAGTTAGAAATATCATAACTAAGGCCTGGATTCACAGATGGGGCTTAGCTTAAACCAGGACTAGGCCTTAGTTAAATTAAGATATTTAAGCAGCTTTTATAAAAATAGCTTAGAAGAAAACATTACATGTCAAGTCAAGTCACCTTTATTTATATAGCGCTTTTAACAGTACAGATTGTGTCAAAGCAACTGAACAGCATTAATTAGGAAAATAGTGTCAATAATGCAAAGTGACAATAGTAAACACTCATTTTTCAGTTAAAGACAGTTCATCATTGAATTCAGTGATGTCAACATCCAGCTCAGTTTAAATAATATCTTTGCAATCATGTCAACGATAACGCTGGAAATGAAGTGTCCCCAACTAAGCAAGCCAGAGGCGACAGCGGCAAGGAACCAAAACTCCATCGGTGACAGAATGGAGAAAAAACCTTGGGAGAAACCAGGCTCAGGCGGGGGGCCAGTTCTCCTCTGACCAGACGAACCAGCAGTACAGAAAAATCAATATAAGACGTAATAAAACAGACGATGAACAATATTAACAGCAATTATTATATGATGCAATCAAACGTATAGCAAAATGTGGTAGTTCTGTATGTTGTTTAATCAAGAATCCTGAAAATAAATAAATAAATTCCACAAAACATTAAGCAGCAAAAATTGTTTTCAAATTTGATAATAATAAGAAATGTTTCTGACTCCAAGGTTTTGAATGGTTGGTAGTGTACATTTTTTAAAATATTATTAACATTACATGTTTTATTGTTTTTAACAATCGTGTGTGTGTTGATGCTTTAGTAAAACTATATGCAAAACCACTGTACCGATAAAGTACTTTGAAATTGAAATTGAGAGAGAGACTCAAAATAACTTCTCAAAAAGTTCTGAAGGAGTTTCTGTCAGGCAGCACAGAGGGGGGATTCAGTTATTGGCTGGAAAAAAGCTAAACAAAAACAACTCTTCCTCTGTCTCCGCTTTTCTCAGATGGGAGCTGCCAACAAAGAGAGTTTGGTAGAAGAGGATGGCTAGATAAATCAAATTCATTACGATTCAGAAGGATATCATTCTACGTCGCTCTCCAAAAGTACTGAAGCCTTTTCTTCTGTTTCCAACAGGACTACCGTAAGCAGTATGGACACAATTTAATTTCCTGTAATTTCAGTGGCACTACATCTTTATATAACATACACTGGACCTGTGACTGTTCCCTGGTCATTTTCACACCTCTGCTGAGACTGTGAGCAAGTATGTGTGTGTGTAAACTGATAGAAAATAACTCCGTGTGAAGAGAAAGGAGACAGATCATCAGTGGTTTAACACTAACAGGTGAGTGTGAGGGCTGAATATAGCACAAAGTTGGCATTCAAAGTGTGTGTCTTGAGGCCACAAAGTGAATTTGAAAGTGTGTGTGGATAAGCATGTTGAGACCGATCTCTTTGTGCACTCACACACACATTTTGACAACACACTGTGTCTTATGTCCTTTTCCAATTAAAACCCCATCATAAGAAAAACTAGGAACTGAATTTAAGTAGTGCATTTATATACTTAATTCGTTACAGTTTTACATTTGAACTGATTAATAATGTTAGTTTTTTTCCTGAAAACATCTTTTTGTACATGGATCCTTTGTTGTTTAGAGAGAAAGTCTGAATATCACAAGGAATAATCCTCTGATCTATGTACAAATGGTAGGTAATTTGCAGAAATAAAATGTTTATAAATGGTGTCATTCTCTTTTTATTTTTTCTTGTTAGATATACTTCTTGCCTCGAATAAACAATGTAAACAAATGGGTCAAACCTGAATTACATTTTGCAGGGGAACAGACATGGCCTCGAAAAAATATCTGAATAAGTCTGTTAGCATGAGAAATAAGGCATATGTTTTTGTATTAACTTGAAAATAACATTCTCCAACTGCTTAATTTAATGTATTTTCTAAATCAAGCAATGTTTAAGAATATATATTTAATCATACTATAATGTAATTCATACCACTCAAAGATAAATATGATCATTTCTAATAATCTAATAAACTAATGTGAGCCTGAAGCACACAGGTTTTTACATCTAGTTCCTCACATTATCTTGAAAATTTTCATGTACCTCTACAAGTGGAACAGATTGGCATCCAGTACAGTTGAATGTTGGTAAATACACTGCATTCATCAAAATGTTGCTTGTGGTCTTTGTTGACTTATTACAACAAAGCTTGCCTTTACAATGGCACTGCCATTGACGGTCATGAAAAAATCACGATTGGCCTGCAGTTAATCCAACATTCACACTGACAAAGGCAACCCAACTGCTTAATTTAATGTATTTTCTAAATCAAGCAATGTTTAAGAATATATATTTAATCATACTATAATGTAATTCATACCACTCAATGCATACTGCAGTGTGTAAGATAAATATGATCATTTCTAATAATCTCATAAACTAATGTGAGCCTGAAGCACACAGGTTTTTACATCTAGTTCCTCACATTATCTTGAAAATTTTCATGTACCTCTACAAGTGGAACAGATTGGCATCCAGTACAGTTGAATGTTGGTAAATACACTGCATTCATCAAAATGTTGCTTGTGGTCTTTGTTGACTTATTACAACAAAGCTTGCCTTTACAATGGCACTGCCATTGACGGTCATGAAAAAATCACGATTGGCCTGCAGTTAATCCAACATTCACACTGACAAAGGCAAGCAGAGGTAGCCGTAGCTGTTGTAAGTTGTGTGAAACACAGACACATTATATGGCACTGAAAAAATGGGATGGGACATGCACCCATCTATTTTAGATTCACTTCTAAGCCACACACAGTTTGATTCCAGCACTTTTAACCAGGGGGCTGAGGTGAGAAGCTCTACAGGTTCAGGCAGGAGCTCAGCAGATGGGGTTGTTGAATGACAGGTATTGAATGATGGCTGACTGTGTCATGTTTCATTCAGCCTCACTGACAGAATCCTTCCTGTGTTCATAAAAGACAGCACAAGCATACTGTAGACTAAAAACCCCTGTCAGTGACTTTAAATCTGCATAATGTAGCCAAGTTCTTAGCACTCTAGATTTCTAAATTGACAAATAATAACGTAAATACACAAGCTAGTTTTAAAGTGTTGTGTTTCTCTTTTAAATAACATACCAACACTATTTGTCTTTACCCTTTCCCTCAGAAATTGTCAACAAGCATTGGTTCTTATGTTTCTCAAACGTTTTAAGGGAAAGGGCGCATCCTAGTGTTCCCTGATCACAGTGGGAACACAGTCTATGTTTCAGGAAGCCATATTTGCTCCTTTTAATGTTTAATGTCCCTCACATCAGCCATGGCGGCAACACACGACAAGATCACATTTAATCTAGATTCATGTATAGTTTATGTCAGTTCATAATTACATTCAGTGACGGCGCTACACCGGGGCTAGGGGGGCTATAGCCCAATCAGAATTTTGAATAGCCCCGGTTTTAGCCCTCATTTGCGAATCGTCCTTCTGTAGGCTATATGCAATCACAGCCTGAAGGCGAATGTGCCTTCCGCCAGGACGATAGGGGGCAAGCGAGCGCATGTTTGTTTTTTGTGCGCTCTGTACAGCGAGAGAGAGAGAGAGAGAGAGAGAGAGAGCCGCAACCAGGCAGTACAGACGCAACAGAGCGAAGATCTTCAGGCCGTTGACTACGCCGCGACGACCAGCAGCGCATCTCGCAAAAGAGCCTTTAAAGGGCAAAGAGGTCGGAAATGTTTAAAAAAAATACGTTAATATATGAACGTTTAATGTGTTGGTGCATCAGGGTTTTTAGATTATCTTTGCTAGTTAACTTAGCTGGCTAACTAGCGTGCTATATTTGATACAAGGTTGTTATTTAATTAACGTTATGTCATTCGTCGTGGCGAATGCTGTATCTTGACACATTTTACGAGCTCGCTGTGATTAGTGGCGCTCGGGAGGCGCTACCGATGGCTTGTGGACGTCACGGAGTTCCGAGGTGTTCTGTAGCAATGGCGGCGGGGCAGCTAGGTTCCGCTAGCGAGGCAGCTTAGCAGGCAGGCGGGCCATGTTTGTTTCACGCAGCTAAAAATGGGCTAGGGCTATAGCATGATAAGCGCAGCTTATAGCAACGCTATGCTCGCGTCAAATGATTTGGACGATTTCAGAATAGCATCCAGCCACCAAAGGCGTTGGGAACATGGTATTTTTTTAATTCGACGCCACAAAACAAAAACGTTATGTAAGAAGGGGGCGCCTTTCCCGGGCTTTCGCGAATAGCGTACATCTGTGATTAGCCATTAACTCGAGTGTGTTTGTCTTGTTTATGTACCGATATCTTGACTTTATAGAGCTATGACAGCACAGCTTCCCAGCGAGCCATAAAACTAGTCAACTAACACGACCTAGTTTGTTTGCATTTGCTCACGTCGTGTGTTGCCTCTGCGTGCTTGCATGAGGGGCGGAAGCTAGTCGCGGCGGCCATTTTACAGCTAGTTAGCTGTTCCAACCTCTGGCGCACAAGATGCCCACCCTTAAACGCCTTGTGTTTTCTCGAAGCTGTTGTATCAGCCTCTACATGACTTTACGGCACTAAGACATGTATGTATGACTGACAAATGATGAGTAAACTTTAGAGTTTAAGGCGGGCTGTCAGCTTCTTAATTCAATACTATTTTGTGATCTAGCTGTGCTAGTTAGCCAGCTTGTTAGCTGATAATACATGCTCAAGGAAGCTAACTAGCAGCTATTTAGCCAGCTAACCTAGCCAACAGTGACAAACCAGCTGTGTGAAAGTTGTAAACATGGTTTTAAGTATATTCTAAGTTGATGGCATGTTTAAAGGTTTTCTTTGTGAATCAGTGTTCATTTGGCTTGAGGCATTTGAATATCTGAATTATAGATTCATTTATACCTAGCCTGTCAAGTTAGCCAAATATAAACTGCACATAGGCTAACCTTAGCCAAATTGTAGCCAAAGATATTTCTGCTAACTAGCTTTTATGATTGTTTCTAGATCAGCCTCATTTTGTTTACAATTTTTAACCATAAAATGTTTTTGCAAGCAGTGGCGTATATAGCCCAGGTCATAGTTCTGTTTGTCTATGCAGCCCTCTTTTCTTCCTTAAAAGGATATTGATTGTTGTATTTGTGTGTCAGCTTATTTTATGGCCTCGTAACTTTTTTTTTTTTGTAGGTTTCAAGTTTGTCTAAACTTATAATTTGCCTATTGTTCATTATGTTGAAGCTGTGTTTAATCTAGATTCATGTATAGTTTATGTCAGTTCATAATTACATTCAGTGACGGCGCTACACCGGGGCTAGGGGGGCTATAGCCCAATCAGAATTTTGAATAGCCCCGGTTTTAGCCCTCATTTGCGAATCGTCCTTCTGTAGGCTATATGCAATCACAGCCTGAAGGCGAATGTGCCTTCCGCCAGGACGATAGGGGGCAAGCGAGCGCATGTTTGTTTTTTGTGCGCTCTGTACAGCGAGAGAGAGAGAGAGAGAGAGAGAGAGAGCCGCAAACAGGCAGTACAGACGCAACAGAGCGAAGATCTTCAGGCCGTTGACTACGCCGCGACGACCAGCAGCGCATCTCGCAAAAGAGCCTTTAAAGGGCAAAGAGGTCGGAAATGTTTAAAAAAAATACGTTAATATATGAACGTTTAATGTGTTGGTGCATCAGGGTTTTTAGATTATCTTTGCTAGTTAACTTAGCTGGCTAACTAGCGTGCTATATTTGATACAAGGTTGTTATTTAATTAACGTTATGTCATTCGTCGTGGCGAATGCTGTATCTTGACACATTTTACGAGCTCGCTGTGATTAGTGGCGCTCGGGAGGCGCTACCGATGGCTTGTGGACGTCACGGAGTTCCGAGGTGTTCTGTAGCAATGGCGGCGGGGCAGCTAGGTTCCGCTAGCGAGGCAGCTTAGCAGGCAGGCGGGCCATGTTTGTTTCACGCAGCTAAAAATGGGCTAGGGCTATAGCATGATAAGCGCAGCTTATAGCAACGCTATGCTCGCGTCAAATGATTTGGACGATTTCAGAATAGCATCCAGCCACCAAAGACGTTGGGAACATGGTATTTTTTTAATTCGACGCCACAAAACAAAAACGTTATGTAAGAAGGGGGGCGCCTTTCCCGGGCTTTCGCGAATAGCGTACATCTGTGATTAGCCATTAACTCGAGTGTGTTTGTCTCGTTTATGTACCGACATCTTGACTTTATAGAGCTATGACAGCACAGCTTCCCAGCGAGCCATAAAACTAGTCAACTAACACGACCTAGTTTGTTTGCATTTGCTCACGTCGTGTGTTGCCTCTGCGTGCTTGCATGAGGGGCGGAAGCTAGTCGCGGCGGCCATTTTACAGCTAGTTAGCTGTTCCAACCTCTGGCGCACAAGATGCCCACCCTTAAACGCCTTGTGTTTTCTCGAAGCTGTTGTATCAGCCTCTACATGACTTTACGGCACTAAGACATGTATGTATGACTGACAAATGATGAGTAAACTTTAGAGTTTAAGGCGGGCTGTCAGCTTCTTAATTCAATACTATTTTGTGATCTAGCTGTGCTAGTTAGCCAGCTTGTTAGCTGATAATACATGCTCAAGGAAGCTAACTAGCAGCTATTTAGCCAGCTAACCTAGCCAACAGTGACAAACCAGCTGTGTGAAAGTTGTAAACATGGTTTTAAGTATATTCTAAGTTGATGGCATGTTTAAAGGTTTTCTTTGTGAATCAGTGTTCATTTGGCTTGAGGCATTTGAATATCTGAATTATAGATTCATTTATACCTAGCCTGTCAAGTTAGCCAAATATAAACTGCACATAGGCTAACCTTAGCCAAATTGTAGCCAAAGATATTTCTGCTAACTAGCTTTTATGATTGTTTCTAGATCAGCCTCATGTTTTGTTTACAATTTGTAATAAAATGTTTTCGCAAGCTGTGGTGCATAGTCCAGGTCCCAGTTCTGTTTGTCTATGCAGCCCTCTTTTCTAACTAAAAGGATGTTGATTGTTGTTTGTTTGTGTCAGCCTCGTAACTTGTGTAGATTTCAAGCTTATGTCTGAATGTATAATTTGCCTATTGTTCATTGACAGGGGTGTCAACCTCAGTTCCTGGAGGGCCGCAGCCCTGCAGCGTTTAGTTCCAGCCCTGCTCCAACATACATACCATGTAGTTTTCAAATAAGCCTGAAGGACTTGATTAGCTGGATCAGGTGCATTTAATTAGGGTTGAATCTAAACTCTGCAGGGCTGTGGCCCCCTAGGAACTGAGGTTGACCCCCCTGATTTATTAAAGCTGTGTTTAGGCCTAATTGTCACATGAAATAGCAGAAATTCACTTAAAGGCACAATATGTAATTTTCGCCGCTAGAGGGCGTGTATTCAAAATAAACAAATAGATAAAGGTGTAGTTTGATGACGCCGTGACTGAATGTGGAATCATGGGAGTTGTCGTCTGCATCGCCACAGCCGATGCAATCCGATGGGACTTGGGCAGAAATCATGTTCATGGATGAGCTAATGATTTATTAACGTAGTAGAATGAAGCAGGGTGAGGCTGAAAGCCGTCGAAGTGAAACGAGGCCGCTGAACGAGCGTGACACACGGCTCGAAAGCAGCGGAGCTTTTATTATGCCACAGTCGACCGCTTCCGCTCCTTCCGGTCGTGTGTATGTGCAGGGGAAAAAGCAGTACTGTTTTATCATACTAGATACATTTTAAAGTTCTGTTATAATGCTACTCTGTGCAGTCGTCACTGGTCTATTAAAACGCACAACATATTAAAGTGTCTTTGGTGTTTCCATGTTTTCTACAAAACAAAACGAGAAATCGAGGAAAATCGAAGGTGTATGACATCATTGGCAGGTGAAACAATGACACTATAGACACGGTCCGTGTCACTAGTTCAAATTGCTTATTTCTCTGGATTTAAACATTCTTCGAAACATTTGGGATAATGTAAGTACACAAGTCAGCAAAATATATGACACTGTTCTAGTGGTTTTTGGATATTTTAATAAAAAAAATCTTACATATTGTGCCTTTTATTTACTTTCTAAAAAAAAAAGTTAGACCTTTTACTTTAATTTTTTTCTTAAGCAGTAAAATCTATAGTTAAACGTTTTGAGCTGAAATATTTCATTATGATTATGCAGGTGAGTTTAAATAATTGCTATCTTCTGACAGGCAGGACTGATCCTGACTCAAGAACTGACTGAGCCTGCAACGGGCAACCTTTCAAGTTTCTTTGCGGGAAAGCGGGGCTCGTAGAGCAACGCTAAGTTTCACTTAACCGGGAAGACGGAAGTCGTCAGGCTGGAGTGCGTCCTGATGGCTGAGTCAGAGACTGACTGTGACACACCAGGTCTCGATACATTGGGATCTGAGTGTGTCATCGCCCATACGCAAGTCGGTGACTTGCATTATGGAGCGGAGACTGAGATTATGACTCAAGAGGACAAAAGACTTGACCTAGAGGCTATTCACGGTGATTTAGGGGCAGTGACATGCGTCGATGTGGTAACGGAGACAGACCATGACTATATTAAATCTGAAATACACCACGATCATCATCATTACTTCAGCAGCGCAGAAATCAAAGGCAATGAGCATTTGCTCGGTGAAGTGCTGTTAAAGACGGAGATAGGTGGTGGAGAACATATCGTAAAGGTGGAGTCTGACCATGGAGGGGAGCTTACGGTAGAGTCAGAGAATGGTGTTATCCACGAAGCCCATGGCCTGCAATGCAGTGAGTGTGGTGAGATTTTTGGCTGTATGTCTGATCTGCACGAACACTTTGAAGTCCACAAAGCCACTCATCCCTACATTTGTGTCCACTGTGGTGAGAGCTTCGCTGTTGAAGCCAGCCTAAGAAGTCACATGAGGATTCACATGAAAGAGAAAAGTTATACCACTGGTCTTGAGATGGTTGGTAAAGGTGTCATTGATGCGTTCAACTTGAAACCCCACCAGATGATGCACTCTCCTGAAAAGCCGCACAGATGTTCAGAGTGTGGCAAAAGCTTCGCTGCTGCCATCACTCTCCGAGAACACATGAAAATGCATTCTGATGACAAACCCTACAAATGCACCCAATGCCGAAAAAGCTTTGTGCGCAGACGCCATCTGAAAAAACATCAAGAGCTCCATGCCCATGACAAGCCGTTTACCTGTCTTCAGTGTGGTAAAGGCTTTACGACGGCTTCCAATCTCAAACAGCACCAGAAGACTCATGCTGGTGAAAAGCCACACAGATGCACCCAGTGTGGAAAGTGTTTTGCGGCAGCAGCCACGTTAAGAGAGCATCAGAGAATCCACTCAGGGGAGAAGCCCTACAAGTGCACCCAGTGTCGGAAGAGCTTCGTAAGGAAACGCCACCTCAAGAAGCATCAGCTGGTCCATCAGGGTGGAAAGCCCTACCGCTGCTCTCAGTGCGACAAGGGTTTCAACCATTCCTCTTCCTTGTCACGACACCACAAGGTCCACCTTGAAGCCAAGATGTACGCCCAGGCGGATAAGGATTTCCCCTTCGATACTACGCTGAAGAGGGGAATGCACACAGGTGAAAAGCCATACAGCTGCAACCATTGTGAGAAGAGCTTCAATCACTCATCATCGCTATCCAGGCATCAGAGGACTCATTCTGATGGAAAGTCCTACACCTGTGCTCAGTGTGGGAAGAGGTTCAATCATCCCTCCTCTCTCGCAAGGCACCAGCGGGTTCATTTGGAGGATAAGTCAACTTATAGTGCTATTGCAACAGGAAAGGGATTCCCCCACACTACCATCTTGAAACAGAGAATCCTTCAGAGTGAGAAACCATATAGGTGCGCTCAGTGTGGAAAGGGTTTCAATCATTCGTCTTCTCTGTCTAGGCATCACAGAATTCATATTGATCAGTAAGCCTGCTTTCCTCTCCCACAAGTGGTGCGCTACCATTCATCCCATGATTCAGGCCAGCTTGTAATGTTAAAGAGTTTGGCAAAAGATGCAAGAAAATCCAGAAAGTCGGCGTGGACCTGCTCTGAGGGAACTTACAAAATCAAGTCCTTTGACTTGAGCAATGAATTTCAATTTGGTATGATTGACACTGAAAACCCCTGTGTAATGTGCACATGATTAGATGCATACATGTCATTCTGGAACATGGTGTGTGATTAAAACTGTAGACAACTTCCATCATTACTGATTTGTGCTTTAAGCTGGGAGTTTATTGAAGCCTGGCACAATCTTGAACTGAGTATTAGGTCAAGTTGGTTTTGAATGGTAGATAATTAAGCAAATAGGTCTAGACAACTATTCACTCCCCTAGTTTGTATCTTTTACCCATCTCTATCATTAATGGATTGAGAAACTGATATCATGTGTAAATATATGTTGATTTCCTTTTATATAGATGTATAGGTAGTAGTCAATTCTTGTCCTATTTGTCTATTCCCCATCTTTGAGTGGCTCACATATATGGATAAATAAAGGCTGTTGACTATCAACAAGTTCATAGTGTTTTTAATAGTACTTTTCGGCTTCTGTCAAGGTTTGCTGTGTGTAGTGTATTTAACATTGTAAAAAATGGTATTTATCATGTTGAGGAAGACGCATTATTGGTGACTTAATATTTTACATTTAATCTGCAGAATTGCTGTTAAAAATCCGAAGATTGTATTATACTAAGAGTAATTGTTGAGGTTATCCTTGTAGCAAAGTCAACAGGAAATTGAAGTTTCTGACTGAAGTGACCTTGTGTTAGATGTGTGTGCAGGGCCATCTGCTGGTAGCTCATGTTTATCGTTCTTCTGTGTGCCTTTTTTTTAGGTTTAAAGGGGTCATATGATGCTTTTTTTTTTAAAGATCATTATTTGGTGTAACAGAATATGTTGACATGCTTTAATGTTCAAAAACACATTATTTTTCAAATACTGTACATTATTGTAGGTCCTCTATGCCCCGCCTCTCTCAAACGCTTCGTTTTCTACAAAGTCCCTCCGTCCTTGATCTGTCAAGGTAAGCAATATTGTTACCATCTAAATGCGTTATATAATGTATTGCTGCTCTATAAATTATATAAAATTTATGTATTTTCTTTCAGATGCCACATCAAGCACATTGAAAATGATACTTTCTACAATGTGAAGAATTTGACTACTTTTATTCTCACTGGAAACCCTATTACATATTTTTGGACCTGAATGCTTGAATTCTTTACATAATCTATAAATACTAGTTCTTGTGGATTTTGGTCTCATCATTACAGCTTCAAATGAATAACCTAACCAAGCTGCAGGAGCTTAGAGTCGGGACAAATATCATCCAGTCCATGTCTCTCCCTCCATTCATGAGCACCTTCAAAGACTTCAGTTTACATGATCTACATGCCAATAATATATCCATCATCAAAACTGATCACACTGCTGTGTTGCGAGATATCGGCAGAAACATGAATGTGAATCTCTCTTGGAATCCGTTATTATACATTGAACCAGGAGCTTTCAAAGACATTTATCTTAGAGAACTGAACATCCGATCCACCTTTGTTTCATCAGCTGCTCAGCAAGCTGGTCTAAAAGCTCTATGTGGTCTTAATGTCAAAAGGCTGAAATTTGGGAAAGCACAAGGGCGGTTTCAGATTTCACTTTCAGATACTGACTTTTTAGATGGTCTGTGCTTTATTTCCAGGAGGTACATTATTACATTATGGAGAAGCCTAGTGAGCCAATTTCTGTCTTTTGCTGTGTGATTAATGCCGCAAATGTAGCATTAAATTGGAGGTCTAATTGATGAACTGGAGTAGGGGAGAGTGGGGGTAAGATGGGCCACTTTTTACTTATGTGGTCCTCAAGATAAGGGAAAATGACGCAAAAGTACAAAGTAAGTAACTTCAGGATGTTTCCTATCATTTTAAATGACCAGAATGTATCTATGACAAAGGCTTCTAAAAATATGGCTTCTTATAAAAAAAAGTTCCTGTGGTTCAGTTTCCCAGGGTGGGGGTAAGTTGACCCGAGTCAATGAGTAAGATGAACCATCTGGTTGTAAACTGACCATCTGACTGAATCTGGTTCAAACACTTTAAATTTTAAAGATACTTTATCTCTTAAAAACTAACTTAATAATCAAAATTCCTTTTTCAAACGGTCTTATTTCTTTTTCTCAAAGCTAATGTAAACAACATAAAACCAACCAAATGAAAATTTCAATCTTTAATTGTTTGCATTTCTGAAACAATATGTTCAACACCAAAGTTGTAATCTTTCCAAAAGCAGACTAAACGGAGAGTTTGAGTAAAATTAAAATAAAAAACTGAATTGGAATGAAGGAATGTCATTGAAACTAATGAACAATTTAGTCAAAAGATTCTTGGCATGGTAGCTTTTCAGCAATGTCGAACAGGCCATTAGGGACTACAGGTGGAAAGATATATCTGATTATAATGTGATGAAAAGCATCTTCTGGTTCTTTGGTGCACTTGTACACTGTCCCTATCAAATAAACTACAAATAATATGTATATATGATCAACTAAATCAGTTGTGTACTATCAAATTAAACTACCAGTTTATACTTCAGAGATTTAACTTAACTTCAGTGCCTTATGGTAGGGTAAGATAAAATCAATTTGCCCCATAGCTGCCATTTTGGAAAAAAACTAGCTTGCTTACTAGTTCAGGCTAATATTTAGCTAAATGATTTACATGGTTTTATACATTGCTAAATCACTTATATGCATCATAATTATTTTTAGACCTGGATCAATTTACTTTGATGTAACAGCCATTACATATGGTATGCTAAAATTTTACTTTGACAAGCCAAAAACAGTTATTAAAGTAATTGGGTGCCTTCCACTCCTCCCGTGTGTTTCTTCTTTTCACAGTCTGGCAGAAATTATGGGTGGTTTCAAAATATATGGTCACATGACAATAAAAGTGTACAGTTGGCAAAATACAGGGGGTGGGTCAACTTACCCACTGGCTCATCTTACCCCACTCTCCCCTATGTATGTTTTCGTGAAATCAAGGAGCTTTACTTGATGTCTGTTAAGTACTTTGCCAGGTAAACCGCTTTCACATCTCCATACTTTAGAAAAAATAGTAATTACAACAGTGCACCTATTTGGGCTGATGCCTTCATAGACATGCCTAAGCTCCAGTATTTGGATTTTTTGCTCTAACCAAATTAGATTAAAACAGTGCTGCACCTCACTTTTTGGCACCCCTCAAATCAGATATTTGAATTTGAGTAGTAATGCAGAAATTGGCCTTGACTTAGGAGGACTTGAGGGACTTGAGATTCTAGATTTCCACAATACAACTGTTGTACGTGTCGGATACCTTTCAGTTTTGTCTAACTTAAAGTACTTGAGGTATCTGGATGTTTCTTATTCAAGTACCACCTTTACTAACATATTCAGCTTTTATGGGCTGAAGAATCTTAATGTTCTCAAGATTGCCGGCAATAATTTTCAAGGTGATGTAGCAAGATATTTATTTAATAATCTCACTTCTAGAGCACCTTGACATATTGCCCTGTCATATGGTAGTGTTACATCTAAGCTCATTCAGAAATCTTCAGAGGCTTAGGCCATGTCCTCACGTACACGGGTATTTTTATAAACTTCTTCCGTTTAAAAAAAAATCTCCGTCCACATGAAAACACAAACGGATTGTGGATACACCTCAGGAAAGCAATTATTGCCACAAACCAATAATATTTTTTAGAAAATTGATAGTTCTTGTGTATACCTCAAGATAGTTTGTCAGTACAGCTTTCCAGTTATTTTACAACAGCTTTGACCTGATCATTGTCTGTGTAGTGGCTTTCCTATAAGTTAGGACAGGGTGCTAAATTCTTTTTGACTCATAGGTTGGAATAAACAATGTCCACACAGTCTGTATCTTGACTCATTCATTTATTAAATAACAAAAAACACATACACTAAAAACATGTGGAGCTATGGTAAGAACCATATGTTCCCATCACCCATACCTGTCTAATACAACTTCAACAGAAGGTAAATATCGCTAGATGTGAACAGGGGACCTACTTATCCACTGCAGTGCACATCGCCCTCTAGTGGTGAAATAATCATTACATTTTGGGTCCTACAGTGTGTATTTTGATTAATGGTGATATATCATGAATATCTTGACTTTTCCTGGTTTTAAGTGCTATAATTAGGTCCCCGGTGCATCTAATGCTACTTAATGCATTTTGAGTTATGTATACTGTTAAAGAGTTGGATTCTCATTCTAAACATGGCCAAAGTTTCAAAAAAACAAATTGGACATATGAAGGAAGAATTTATGTACCAAATACTCTCCTTCTGGGATTGTACAAGTTTCTGAAAGTTTTTTCAAGCATGGCTCTTCATGACGTTATAAAGGGTGGAATTTCTTGTATGGGCATTTCTCCTGGAAGAGTGCACAGACAGCAACCAGAGCAAGAGCAAGAGTGCCCATCAACATGTTCATTCGGCAGCACTGTAGGGGACTTGCTCGGGAAGAATGTCTCCAAAGAAGTGTGTTTTTGGTTGTAAGGGAAAGATAACCTTGTTCAGCTTCCCAAAGAACCCAGTGTTATGTAAACAGCGGATCCAGTATGTTCTTTTCTGGAAGCAACAGAGTTTCGCAAGTTTTGTTTATAAAAAAGGCCCAGTTCGATGCTGGATTTGAACATGGTTTGATATTGTGACGTGCCGTTCATGAACAAATCGTTCAATTTGAACGAATCTTTCACATGACTCGTCTCATCGAGGGATTCGTTCATTTCGGGTTTACCCGCATGCGCAACATCCTATAGGTTCTTTACAGCAAACAGAATTGATTAGTTCACCCATCGAGTCCTCGGGTTCGGGTTCGAGTCATTCGTTGATCAGCCCCATAGGCTATAATGCAGTCTGCACCGGATACAGAAATGATTAGTTCACCTCTCGAGTCTTCGGATCTGAGTCGTTCGTTCTTTTGTCACATGATGTGACAGCCGTATTTGTTACAGAAATTAGTTAATCAGTTACGCAATGCATTTCTGGTCTCAAACTGTAGCTTTTTATTTCTTACAATTTATACATTTGTGAATTTCTGTCATGATTGTTATTTTCCATAACGCGTGTAGTGTGGTAAAGGGGTTGCTTCAAACTTGATCAGAATTACAGGGAAAATCACACTGATAAAGCAAATAGGATACCTACATATAATAACAACACACAGTTAATAATATACTAATGTAATGTGTTTGTTGTACGATACTGAACTGAACTGAAGCAGTCACGTGAAGAACGAACGACTCAAACCAAAGACTCGAGAGGTGAACTAATCAATTCTGTTTCCGGTACGGACTGCATTATAGCCTATGGGGCTGTCACAGGATGAATGAATCCACTCGAACCCGAGGATTCGAGAGATGAACTAATCAATTCTATTTCCGGTACAGACTGCATAGCATTAACTGAACGAACGACTCAAACCCAAAGACTCCAGAGGTGAACTAATCAATTCTATTTCCGGTACAGACTGCATAGCATTAACTGAACGAACGACTCAAACCCAAAGACTCCAGAGGTGAACTAATCAATTCTGTTTCAAGTTCTGAATAGCTTTAGCTTATAGGGATATGATGTGACAAAAGAACGAACGACTCCGATCGGGATGTGAGGTAAACTAACAGACTAAGCAGTGAATTAATAATTTCTGTTTGCCACAATTTTGCCTTGGTTGCATTATAGTTGTTTTTCTTATGCAAAATATGATCAATGTCGCGTAAGTAGATGTGCTGTTGAATTTTGCTATTAACATGTAAGATTTTTATTATATAAAATGAACTAAATGACTCAAAAAAAGATTTGTTCATTTTGATGAACGAGATTCAAATGACCGAGTCAGTAAAATGATCCGAACTTACCATCACTAGTTTGATACTGAAAGATGGAGCGGACCCAGCGATAAAAGATCCGTTTTGTTGGCCATCGGCACTCAGGTGCTTGTGACTCTTTAGCTCCACCCACGGTGCACCTTCAGGAGCTCGGCTGTTTTTGGAGAGATTGTAAAGCTTTATCTTTTATTTACAAATATGATAAAACTAAAGACTCTTTGGAGATATGAAGGGTGCAATACTACTCTATAAGTATTCAAGATTAAAGGGATAGTTCACCCAAAAATGAAAATTCTGTCATTAATTACTCACCCTCATGTCGTTCCAAATCTGTAAGATCTTTGTTCATCTTCAGAACACAAATTAAAGGGTTAGTTCACCCAAAAATGAAAATTAGCCCATGTTTTACCTCACCCTCAAAGCATCCTAGGTGTATATGGCTTTCTTCTTCCAGACAAATCCAGTGGGAGTTATATTTAAAATTATCCTTGCTCATCCAAGCGTTAGAATGGGAGTAGGCAGATGTTTTTGTTCAACAGTCCAAAAGATGTCAAATAAAGCATGCACATCCATAATAAAACGTGCCCCACAAGGCTCCGGGGGATGAATAAAGTAGGGATGTGCCGAACAAGGCTTTTGAAGCAGTGAGGCTTTTACAACAAACTGCGTTGATGCTTCGAAGCTTTTGACACAGTGCTCCACCCTACCATCTGGTGGTCAATAAAAATTCTTACACCAACTGTATCATTTAGATGTTTTGTTCATTGGAATGTCATTGTAAGGTTTAATTGTCTATTTAATAAGCATATGTGTCATAGCAAGGCGGCATGTGTGTGTGCAGCGATAGAGTTTCACAAATGTATTGTATTTTGCACAATACAATGACAATAAAGACTTTATTTTCTTCATTTTTACTTGCATCAAACTCGTGCCTTTTCACATAAATAGAATGTTTAATACGCCAATAAATTAGACCTACGTCATTTTTCATTGCACCATTGTTGTGTCTTCCTTACAAAAGAACACAAACATGCACATTGTTAAAAAACACAAATGCACAAATACAAATGCAGTTATTGCATTTAATATATTTTGCAATAATATATTTTTCTCACCAATGTGAGCTGTTGACAACAGAGGATGGCGTTTACAAGCAGCAAAAATGTTTGTGGTTAAGGAAGGACTTTTATCCTTTTTGGGAACAGTGGTTGAGCCTGCAAGGTGTTTTAATTTTCATTCGGTCAACAGACATTCACATGTCATTGTTTTTAATAGTAGTACTATAATTAACAACGATACACCACGTACATATAGGCATACTGACTGATAAATCTATAACATTGCTCTAAATGGATCTCGGGTATGGGACAGTGCAATCGACGTGCTTTGTATTTGTGCCTAGCGTGATGTGTCAGTGAGGTAACTGTCATGATACACGGAGCAGACCACTCGATGAACTCAGTCTTAACTTTTTATTAACATGCACACTCAGAGAACATTCTAGCTCTATCATCATCGGCAGGCTGCCACACTGGCCCCGCCCCCGTTGCCTAGCAACCCTGGACCCCGACACAGAACAGCCTATCACAATAACCTATTCACATTTCACCACAGTAACGAAGCTTCGTTTTCACAGGTCAGGAGACAGCCTCATTTCAAGCAATGCTCCGGAACAGTTTCGAAGCACTAGTATGTCAAAAACTCGAAACGTGTGTCAACACTAGGTGTCGATCTACCCATCCCTAGAATAAAGGCCTCCTGTAGTGAATCGATGTGCTTGTGTAAGAAAAATATCCATATTTAAAATATATAAACACTTTTCAATCACTTCCGCTGACTGCTCATACGTGCAAGCCTTTCCGGGCGGATGACGAATGCGTCGCGCGCACACCTGTGAGATATGCTAGTCTCGTGAGTTTGTTTACAGGAGCAAAGGAAGCAAAGTTTCCTTACTCCAAAGGAATAAGCAGTCAATGGGGCAGTCAAGCCTCCCGGTTTTCTCCAAAACATCTTAAATTGTGCTCCGAAGACGAACGAAGCTTATACGGGTTTGGAACGACATTGTGACATTGTGACATTGTAAGTGATTAATGACAACATTTTTATTTAACCCTTTAAAACCCACAATAAATTTCTTACCTCCCATATGAAATTCTTAAACTACAGCAGACTTTATGCGAATTGCGCTCGCCACTCCACTCACACACACTCCTAATGGCAAACACATATTTAGACTGTGACTTACGACTTACGAAAAAGACTAGTAAGGCGGACAACTCACCAGGAAAGAGCAAAAAGGGGATAGACGGCGAAAAAGACTATTACTGCCCGCAGAGCTTAAACACACGTTTAAGGAGTCACCACGCAATGCTTAAGCAGCCATCTTTTATGTTGCCTTCACGTGCTATCAGAAATTTCCTATTTCCCACTTGTGCAATTGTGATTACGAGCTTGTCATATTCAAGTGCTTTAATGTCGGAAAGAATAAAATGTAGCATCCTATTGGTTGACTATCATAAACATTCACCACGCTACACATGCAGTTCGCTGACAATTCTGGAATTTCGGTCAAAGGCAAAGACTACATGCTTATTTCACTGCTTATAAAACATACTCGAATGATTGTTCATATCTAGCCTATAAATACACTACTTTAGCGACATGGAGAATTTAAATATCTAATTATATAAATATCTACTTTAAAAATCTAAGCATAAAATTTTGCCTAGATAAATGTGCACATATTTTTTCTTAGATTTAAATATAAAATGTAAAACTCAAAACTGAAATTAATATGATATATAATTTTATAGAAAATTGGATTTTAATATTACAATTAATCTATTCAGAAAGGTACTTCTTCATTCAAGATGTACGAAATTAAGCACAAGCCTACTTCCTTTTGACATCCTTTCACCCATAGTTCCCCATTGTTGAAAATCATGGCATTTGTTCCTCATAATTTTATGACCTCAATTTTTATGACCGGTTGAGATCACTCAAGATGACTTTCTTTACTGTAAGTGCTTTCATGATATATTTTTCCATAAGTGCTGGAGAACCATGCACAAAAGTAAGTTTTTTTCCATTTAAATTTGCTATATTTTTTACTGTTGTCAAATTTATTCATTTTATTTATTTATGTATTTATTTAGATGACTGAGAATCTGCACTACTCATGCATGGGAAGAAACCTCAGTTACATACCATCCAGTATACCTTCCTCTGTTCAAACTCTGGATTTCAGTTTTAATGTTTTGAAACACTTACAGAAGACTGTTTTCCCTCTTTTGTCTTTCCTGCAAGTCCTTGATCTGTCAAGGTAAGTAATTAGGTGTTACCATCTAAATATGTATGTGTTGTAAATAATATTAATTGATGTATTTGCTTTCAGATGCCAAATCAAGCACATTGAAAATGATACTTTCTACAATGTGAAGAATTTGACTACGTTGATTCTCACTGGAAACCCTATTACATATTTTGGACCTGGATGCTTAAATTCTTTACATAATCTACAAAGACTAGTTCTTGTGGATGTTGGTCTCTCATCATTACAGCTTCAAATGAATAACCTAACCAAGCTGCAGGAGCTTAGAGTCGGGACAAATAACATACAGTCCATGTCTCTCCCTACATTCCTGAGCACCTTCAAAGACTTCAGTTTACTTGATCTACATGCCAATAACATATCCATCATCAAAACTGATCACACTGCTGTGTTGCGAGAGATCGGCAGAAACATGACTTTGATCCTCTCTAGCAATCCGTTATTATACATTGAACCAGGAGCTTTCAAAGACATTTATCTCAGAGAACTGAACATCCGATCTGCCTTTGTTTCACCTGCTGCTCAGAAAGCTGGTCTAAACGCTCTATATGGTCTTAATGTCAAAAGGCTCATGTTTGGAAAGTACAGGTGTGATTACAAGATTTTGTCATCAGATGCAAACTATTTAGATGGTCTTTGCTTTATTAATTTTCATGAGGTATATTATTACATGAAAGAAAAGCATGATGTGCCAGTTAGTATCTTTCGCTGTATGATTAATGCAACAATTGTAGCTGTGAAGGGTGGTATAATTCGTGAAATAGCAAATGTGCCATTTTACGAAATCAAGGAGCTTTATTTGATTTCCAATCAATTAGATACTGTGCCAGGCAAAAAACTTGCACATCTCCATACTTTAGAAAAACTAGTATTTACAGACAACGTTGCAACCCAAATTCCAGACTTCATAGACATGCCTAGTCTTCAGTATGTGGATCTGAGTTCAAACCAAATTACATTAACATCATGCTGCTCATTTTTTTCTGGCACCCCTCAGTTGAGATATTTAAATTTGAGTCTAAATCCACAAATCGGTCTTTCTGTAGGACCATTTGATGGACTTGATTCCCTTGAGATTCTAGATTTCCATCATACAAGGGTTGTAGGTATGGGATACCTTTCTCTTTTCTCTAACTTAAAGTATTTGAGATATCTAGATATTTCTTATTCAAGTATCACCTTTATTAACATATATTGCTTTTATGGACTGAGGAATCTTAATGTTCTTAAGATGTCCGGCAGTAATTTTCAGGGTGATGTAGCAAGATATTTGTTTAATAATCTCACTTTTCTAGAGCATCTTGACATGTCATATTGCCGTGTGGTAGAGTTACATCCAAGCTCATTCAAAAATCTTCAAAGGCTTAGACTTTTAAATTTGAGAGGAAACAATTTAATGACTATAGATTTTCTGGCCCTCCCAAACCTGAAACAATTAATTTCACTTTATGTCGATAAAAACAGCATTACTAGCATACCACTTCATGTTCTCCAATCGTTGCCCACAAACCTTTCGGAGTTTGATTTATCCTCTAACCCCATCGATTGCTCCTGCTCCCAGACAGATTTTATTTGGTGGATTATCCAAAATCAGAAAGTTTTGAAGAAAGCAGAAAATATTTTCTGTAAAACCTTTTCACCAAGTTTAGATTTTAGAACAACAGACTTTGACATTGACAGCTGTGTGCACAAGAAAAGACTCACAATTGTTTTATCTGTATGTTTTGTTACAGTAGTAGTTCTTTTGTCATTCTTGGTTTATAGATTTCAGTTTTATCTTCAGTATTGCTGTATTCTACTGAGAGGCTATAGATCACCTGGTCAACCAGAATGTTCCTATGATGCATTTGTGATTTTCTCCAGCTATGATGAAGTCTGGGTCATGAATGAACTGATGGAGAATCTGGAGAACAGTGTTCCACCTATTCAGCTTTGCCTTCATATGCGGGACTTTCAAGCAGGGAAGTCCATCGCCTCATAAAATTAAAAAGACAATTCTCCAACTAAATAACACCTCAGCTTTGATACCTTACAAATGGCGGTGATACCCAAAATGCACTTCGATTCTCGTGAGTGTGACGTCATCCGATTCCCGGTGGCCTGGCAGCCGATTTGGCCTGCTATTTTAATTTTATTAAATTAAAATTAAATGAATTAATATTATTGTATAGTTGCCTGCCGAATGTACTAAAGCGATTATTTCCATTCCAATTCGCCATTCGATAATTAAATATCGGTAACACTTTCTATGAAGCCCATATTTAAAACACATTATAAGGGTATTCTTAAGGCATTATAATGAATGCATAATGCATTATAAAAGACCTTATAATATGTTATATCATCTTATAAATAATCATAACAACAATTATAATACATTATAATGCTTACGCATTTGTGGTTATACGTTTTAAGATTATGATTATTTATAACACACAATGAACACCATATAAAATCTATTTTTACATTTATAATGGACTATATATCTTGACATTGTTTATTTAAGATCTGCACAGTATCTTACTACATCTTGTAAGTGGTTAGGTGTGGAGTGTTATTTGAGTGTTCCCTGTGAGGCTAATATTAATTTTGATGTGAGCTAGTTAATAATTTCAACTGAAAAAAAAATGCAATGTTTATATGTTAGGTTACATTTTATTTTGATGGTCCCCCTAGTCTATTGACTATAAGCAACTTTGCAACTACATGCCAACTAACTCTCAGAGTATTAGTAGGCTTAGGTCAAGGTTAGGATTGGTAGAATATTGACGTACTTGCAAAGTTACTTATAGTCAGTTAGTTTGTTGGGGAACCGTCAAAATAATCAAACTGATATTACATTAAAAATAGTTCAAAGCAAATATGTCTTATTACACATTCATCTGATCTGATCTTATGGCTGTTTGAGAAAAAAATATTATTATTATTATTACTACTATACTTATAAGTGGTCTTTGATGGCTTGAAGTAAAGTAGCATAAGAAAGATGGCAAGATATGAGACTTATCATATATTATAACTATGAGAAATATAATCCATTGTAACTTAAGTGGATGCAACATGTTTACTGTGTGTTATAAATCATTATACTCTTAAAAGCTATAACCACAAATTGAGTAAATATTATAAAACATTAAAACTGTTCTTATGAATATTCATAAGATAATATAACATATTATAAGGGTTTTTATAATGCGTTATGCATTCATTATAATGCCTTAAGAATACCCTTATAATGTAGGTATTATAAATATGGCTTCATAGAAAGTGTTACCTAAATCATGAATCGGTTAGTCGTGACTGGCTTTGGCTCGCGCGCTCTCCGCGCCTCCGCCAAACGGGTTGGATCAGAGTAATCAATGCGAGAGAGAGAATGGAGTGGACTGTGGAAGCGCACAGGTGGAGCAGAGAAGCAAAACTACTGTTCAGGGATTCAAGTACAGGTCAGTTTAATCTGTAAATATGTTATTGTAGTTTTGTCTTTGTTTACGTAGCTAAGCAGCAGCAGCCCACTGCTCATCAGTCACTCAAAATACTTTATAAAGGATATCATTATTATCTATTGTAATGTTACAGTAGTAATTTAGCAGACAAATAATCATATTTTATAATAGGTTTAGGGGAGCTAGGGTAGACAACAACACAACCCTTACGAAAATTAACGATGATATTAACGATGATAACGATGATAACCACAAATTAACCATGGTTTTTGCTACACTAACCATAGTTTAACCATGGAATTTGTGGTAAAAATAAATACAAATGGTAATCCATTTGCCAAAAATTTAACAAAAGGTTTTTTTGGAGTACATGGGTGACATGTCCCCAGCCTAAGGATTTAAACCTTTTTTATGTGAGGTCCATACAAAAAATAGAGTTGTCCATGTTTCAGAATTTGTTGTGGGTGTATATGAGTGTGAGATTTTCCGGCCTGAAATTTTTTTCCTAGTCCGCCCCTCGAGGAAATGAATGGTGTAGACATGCGGTTTCATTTACTACACATAGGCCTACTGAAGCTTGCGGTGTTTTCAGCCTCTGCCGCCTCAATATATGAGTACATGAGCACAAAAACATAATTTCTAGAACTGTTCTGAGTCACAGACTTATTTTGAGAAAACTATCATCATATCATATACAAAGAGACACCAATGTTTCAAAAAGACACCAATGTTTCAGGAGTTTAGTACACAATAGGACACAAGCTTATTAGATAACCGTATCTGAGTTGATGTATAGGCTTTTATTTATTATTATTTTTTTATTAATTAATTTAATTAATTTAAATTCATTAATTCAAGTGATGAAGGATTTTGAAAGTCTGAGCACTACTGCAAGGTTAACCCTGCATGGTGTAAATGTTTGAAAATGATTAACAGTTGCAAATAAACATTCATTAGAAATTTAGAAAAGTAATCAAAAAGTAATCAAAAGTAATTGTCACGGAAACAGCTGCCTCACCAGCCGAATCAGCCTCCTACACCCGCTCACAATCACCTGATTACTAATCACTGACACCTGCACCCACTTACCACACCAGTCAAATACACACTCACCTCAGTCACTTGTCAGCTGGTCTCAAGGTTACAAGCTTCTCTGTATGGGTTCCTTGCCTCCCGATCTACCTGTCATGCCTCGGATTCCTCAGCTCTCGGCCGAAGGACCCAAGTGCCGACCGCAGATAAGACTGTGTTCTCTGCTTCCATTTCTTCCTAAGTTTGATTCCTTTATGTTGGAAGCTGTTCCTTTTAAATAAACTCCCCGACTTACTTTACCCAGGGTTCATACGGTCATGGAAAAACCTGGAAAAGTCATGGAATTTTAAAACACAAATTTCCAGGCCTGGAAAAGTTTTGGAAAAATAAACCCAGAAAGTTTTGGAAAAGTCATTGAAATCTATTTCACAAAACTCTGTATAATAGAATTGTGTTTAATCAGGTCCTGAATTTCAATTTCAGTGCGCATAGGCTATATCGCATAGTTTTACTCATTCCCGCAGCTTTTGACTTTAAAATTATGGATATTCACACATTCACACATTAGCCTATAGCATGTAGGTTTGATGAGTAAATAATCAAACCTACAGACTGAGTCCAGTCCACACAGACTGATCAAATCAGTCATTTGAAAACAGCGTGAGTGATTCAGCTGTACGCGTCTTCTCTCTTTGACTTTTTTCTTCAAACGGCTTCACATCGGCGCATCTTCTGCGCTACAAGAGCCGCTGCACGCTGCGATTACAAGACTTTCACTCGCGTTTCGGGACAGTTGACCGAATAGTCACTTGCCTAATCGGGTCATTGTTGCATCGTCAGAAAATTGTATTTATTTGCACGTCTTTTTAAGCCATT
>NW_015505224.1:1792378-1860290 GCF_001515645.1 Sinocyclocheilus grahami
TCGTGACTGGCTTTGGCTCGCGCGCTCTCCGCGCCTCCGCCAAACGGGTTGGATCAGAGTAATCAATGCGAGAGAGAGAATGGAGTGGACTGTGGAAGCGCACAGGTGGAGCAGAGAAGCAAAACTACTGTTCAGGGATTCAAGTACAGGTCAGTTTAATCTGTAAATATGTTATTGTAGTTTTGTCTTTGTTTACGTAGCTAAGCAGCAGCAGCCCACTGCTCATCAGTCACTCAAAATACTTTATAAAGGATATCATTATTATCTATTGTAATGTTACAGTAGTAATTTAGCAGACAAATAATCATATTTTATAATAGGTTTAGGGGAGCTAGGGTAGACAACAACACAACCCTTACGAAAATTAACGATGATATTAACGATGATAACGATGATAACCACAAATTAACCATGGTTTTTGCTACACTAACCATAGTTTAACCATGGAATTTGTGGTAAAAATAAATACAAATGGTAATCCATTTGCCAAAAATTTAACAAAAGGTTTTTTTGGAGTACATGGGTGACATGTCCCCAGCCTAAGGATTTAAACCTTTTTTATGTGAGGTCCATACAAAAAATAGAGTTGTCCATGTTTCAGAATTTGTTGTGGGTGTATATGAGTGTGAGATTTTCCGGCCTGAAATTTTTTTCCTAGTCCGCCCCTCGAGGAAATGAATGGTGTAGACATGCGGTTTCATTTACTACACATAGGCCTACTGAAGCTTGCGGTGTTTTCAGCCTCTGCCGCCTCAATATATGAGTACATGAGCACAAAAACATAATTTCTAGAACTGTTCTGAGTCACAGACTTATTTTGAGAAAACTATCATCATATCATATACAAAGAGACACCAATGTTTCAAAAAGACACCAATGTTTCAGGAGTTTAGTACACAATAGGACACAAGCTTATTAGATAACCGTATCTGAGTTGATGTATAGGCTTTTATTTATTATTATTTTTTTATTAATTAATTTAATTAATTTAAATTCATTAATTCAAGTGATGAAGGATTTTGAAAGTCTGAGCACTACTGCAAGGTTAACCCTGCATGGTGTAAATGTTTGAAAATGATTAACAGTTGCAAATAAACATTCATTAGAAATTTAGAAAAGTAATCAAAAAGTAATCAAAAGTAATTGTCACGGAAACAGCTGCCTCACCAGCCGAATCAGCCTCCTACACCCGCTCACAATCACCTGATTACTAATCACTGACACCTGCACCCACTTACCACACCAGTCAAATACACACTCACCTCAGTCACTTGTCAGCTGGTCTCAAGGTTACAAGCTTCTCTGTATGGGTTCCTTGCCTCCCGATCTACCTGTCATGCCTCGGATTCCTCAGCTCTCGGCCGAAGGACCCAAGTGCCGACCGCAGATAAGACTGTGTTCTCTGCTTCCATTTCTTCCTAAGTTTGATTCCTTTATGTTGGAAGCTGTTCCTTTTAAATAAACTCCCCGACTTACTTTACCCAGGGTTCATACGGTCATGGAAAAACCTGGAAAAGTCATGGAATTTTAAAACACAAATTTCCAGGCCTGGAAAAGTTTTGGAAAAATAAACCCAGAAAGTTTTGGAAAAGTCATTGAAATCTATTTCACAAAACTCTGTATAATAGAATTGTGTTTAATCAGGTCCTGAATTTCAGTGCGGGATTGCGCATAGGCTATATCGCATAGTTTTACTCATTCCCGCAGCTTTTGACTTTAAAATTATGGATATTCACACATTTAATCAATAGCATATAGCATGTAGGTTTGATGAGTAAATAATCAAACCTACAGACTGAGTCCAGTCCACACAGACTGATCAAATCAGTCATTTGAAAACAGCGTGAGTTATTCAGCTGTACGCGTCTTCTCTCTTTGACTTTTTTTCTTCAAACGGCTTCACATCGGCGCATCTTCTGCGCTACAAGAGCCGCTGCACGCTGCGATTACAAGACTTTCACTCGCGTTTCGGGACAGTTGACAGAATAGTCACTTGCCTAATCGGGTCATTGTTGCATCGTCAGAAAATTGTATTTATTTGCACGTCTTTTTAAGCCATTTGGTACTCGCGCGCTCCAGAGGCGGTGCGCAGTCACATCCAAAGTGCGCTTGTGCGTATATGAGTATTGAGTTTGCTACCAAATAAGCTCAGCAGAACCCTGCACGGGCCTCAAACATATGCCCTAGTCCGGCCCTTATCCGGTAGATTATCAGAATTACTGGCCGAGTCCGACTGGATCCCGTGTCTTTTTTTCACTTTCTCTCTTCCCCAATTACACAGCTGCTGTTGTAGCCATTAAAATAGTTCAGTTTAGTTTTTAATGGCAAAAGTGGTTATATATATTTTGGTCTGGCGCATTTGCAGCTTGTACTTATTACTAAAACAAGAAAGCAAACGAGTAGCATTAATAGTCATTCATTTTAGTTAACATATGCTATGATAATTTGAACATTTTTATTCTTATTGTAAAATAATGGAACATTTAGATCATGAATATTGTCTCAAAAGTCATGGAAATGTATTGGTAAAAATGTGTACGAACCCTGTTTACCTGTCTGTTTGCCTCTTTGTCCCGGATGTGACCGAAGACCAGCCCCGAAATAAAGGGATTACAACACAGACTCATGGACTGTCACCGCCTCCCCACCCACCTGTCCCATGGCCCGGCCAGCAAGCTTTTCGGGTGAGGCAACCTTCTGCAGCGGGTTTTTGCTGCAATGTTCCCTCTATCTGGAGATGCAACCACACCTGTTTGTGACCGAGCGGGCCAAGGTGTCGTTCATTATCTCGTTGTTGTCTGGAAGGTTGCTGTCTCGAAGCCTTGTGGAATTCACAGAGCCCGTGGATTCACTCGCTGGACAGCTTTGTGAAACACTTCCGGGAGGTATTCGGCCAATCGACCACGGAGGTCACAGTGCATGAGGAGCTCTTTCAACTGCGGCAAGCCGATTTATCCATCCATGGGTTTGTGCTTCGCTTCCGCACTCTCGCCGCCAGCGGCGGCTGGAACGAGACCGCCCTGCTCTCGGCTTTCCGCCGAGGCCTCAACCCAGGGTTACGCCAACAGATGGCCATCTACGATGACACCGTGGGGCTCAACAGCTTCCTCCAAAAAGCGGTTTGCATCTCCCAGCACCTAACCGCGTGCCATAGAGAATCGATACCCGTTGCCGCTGCCTCACCCAGCCTTTCCGCTCCAGCACCAGAGCCCATGATCACAGATAGCTACCACCTATCGTCCACGGAACAATCTCGGAGACTGTCACTCCTCCTCCTACCGAATATCAGGCATTCCAGGATGTTCAGCAAGATCACTGCCACCCACCTTCCACCTCACCGGCCATGGGACTGTGCCATTGACCTGCTGCCTGGGGCCCAATTACCCAAAGGACACGTCTATCCACTGTCGATCCCGGAGAGAGCCGCTATGGAGGAGTACGTTCAGGAAGCCTTGCAACAGGGGTTCATCCATCCGTCCACCTCACCCGCAGCGTCGAGCTTCTTCTCAGTTCCTTTTAAATAAACTCCCCTACTTACTTTACCTGTCTGTTTGCCTCTTTGTCCCGGATGTGACAGTAATCAGTTACATTAATAAAGTAATTGAGAAAGTTACACTACTATTACATTTTTAAATAGGGTATGTTGTAATCTGTAACCTATTACATTTTCAAAGTTATCTTCCCAACAGGGGTTATACTGCCCACCAGTAGAACTAGTGAAACCTGAGGTATGAGTGTGATGGTCAGGGCCGTTTCTAGCCATTTTGATGCCCTAGGGGAAATCCCTATTAGCCCCCCCCCCCATCCCGTCCCACTCCCGCTCCCAAACAACAAAATATAAGATTACATACAAAATAACAAAAAACTGATTATGTAAACACTCAAATCTTAACCTTGACACATTTCCAAATTATATTTGCGCATAGGTTATTTATTTTCAGACATCAGTTTCTTGTCACATTCAAATTGGTTGTCATAGTAACGACACTAATTTGTGGAGATTCAGCGCATTGTGATTTTCACAAATCTGAACGCATTATTTGCAAATTGACTGTTAGGATAATTTTTTTTTATCTGTAATACCATTATAGCCACCGGATGCCTCTATAGCTCTATGTAACAATCCCTATTTTCTAAGAAATTGTCATCCCACATAAATTAATTTTATTCCATTTGGATACATGTTTAGATATTATCAGTGGCTACTTTTTGTCTTTCTGTTTTTTGTTTAATTGTTTTGTCAGTTATTGCATTCTTTCATTCAAATATAAAACCCTTTGTTACCTCATACTAGATATAAAAGCCTGATCAGTGGCATAAAAGTAATCAGAATGCAGCTACTTGTTCCTTTATTACTCAATGCGTGAAATTCCCCTTTAAATAACGCGGCGCTCTGCCCTCTATGTGTATGACACTGCTTCCATTAAGCGCTGTTGGAAGCAAATTAATTGATTCAGCAAATACTGATTTTGTGCACTTTTATTGTACCAATATTTTAAATTTGCCTTTGAACTTGGCTTTATTGCATGGCAAAAAAAAGCCTTACTTTGACAAAGCACTAACAGAACCCACTGATCTAATGTTAAGCGCTCCAAATGCAAACTTTGCATGCAACAATCAGGCAGCAATTGACATCACTCTGATCCAGTGGCATGCAGGCATCGTCAGATTGACAGTAGCCTACTCTAGCCCAATAATGTTGGGGGATCCAGTGGGGGCGGCAGTCATATTTCAGGGTGACCGTGCCACTCTTTATCACAACCCTGCTAAAAGTGCCAGTACGTGCGGTCTTTAATCTAGATTTAAACGGACAGGGTGTGCCTGCCTCCTGAACAATGTTAGGTAGATTATTCCAGAGTTTGGTGCTAAATAGGAAAAGGATCTGGCACCCGCAGTTGATTTTGATATTCTAGGTATTATCAAATTGCCAGTGTTTTGAGAATGCAGCGGATGGGGGACTATAGTGGAGGACTATAATGCGATAAGAGTTCACATTTTGGACCAGCTGGAGTTTGTTTATTAAGCATGCAGAACAACCACCCAATAAAGTGGGTTATGAACACATGAATTAACATTTCTGCATTTGACATTGAGAGCGTAGGTCGCAATTTAGATATATGTTTGAGATGGAAAAATGCAGTTTTACAAATGCTAGAAACGTGGCTTTCAAATGAAAGATTGCTATCAAATAGCACACCTAGGTTCCTAACTGATGACGAAGAATTTACAGAGCAGCCATCAAGTGTTAGACAGTATTCTAGGTTATTGCATGCGGAGGTTTTAGGTCCGATAATTAACACCTCAGTTTTTTTTTTGAATTTAGCAGTAAGAAATTACTTGTCATCCAGTTTTATATCGACTATACATTCCATCAGTTTTTCAATTTGGTATGTTTCACTAGGCCGGGAAGAAATATAGAGCTGAGTATCATCAGCATAACAGTGAAAGCTAACACCTGATGATATCTCCCAAGGTAAAGCGTGAAAAGGAACGGCTCTAGTACTGAGCCTTGAGGTACTCCACACTGCACTTGTGATCGATATGATACCTCTTCATTCACTGCTACGAATTGATCGCGGTCAGATAAGTAAGATTTGAACCATGCTAATGCACTTCCACTAAAGCCAACAGAGTTTTCTAGTCTATTCAAAAGAATGTTGTGGTCGATAGTGTCAAACACAGAGCTAAGATGCAGTAGCACTAATAGAGAGATACAACCACAATCTAGATGATAAGAGCAGGTCATTTGTAACTCTAATGAGAGCAGTCTCAGTACAATGATACAGTCTAAATCCTGACTGGAAATCCTCACAGATACCATTTTTCTCTAAGAAGGAATATAATTGTGAGGATACTACCTTTTCTAGTAGATTCGAGATCGGTCTGTAATTAACTTTGGGGTCAAGTTGTGGTTTTTTAATGAGAGGCTAAATGACAGCCAATTTGAAGGTTTTGGGGACATATCGTAAATGACAGTGATGAATTAATAATAGCCAGAAGAGGACCTATGACTTCTGGAAGCACCTCTTTTAGGAGCTTAGATGGAATAGGGTCTAACATACAGTACATGTTGTTGGTTTAGATGACTTAACAAGTAACAGTAATAGATGCGAATAGATATGCGAATGACAAGCTAACTGGCTAACGAATGCTAACGCACTGCACACATGCTGCACTTGCGATTTCAGATTAAAAGCAAACGATCAAATTAGTCAGATTAGTTTGATAGACAATATCACAGTTAAGGCTACCACCTGCTGCCATCAAAGCAAGTGTAATTACTGCATTCACGCACTCCTCGGATGCTTTCATTTCCCGAAATGTGCTTAAGTCAGAATATGAAAACAACATGGACACTCATGTTACTACAAAGATTTGTTGGATTTGTATTATTAGAGATTTCCGACTTGAGTATACGTGCATTTTCTCAGTTGGGAAATTATTTTTCACGTGCGGTGCAGGTGATGATGCTTCTTACGTCCGTTTTGGAGAACCAGAGGACAAATATTTCAATCGATAGCTCAGGCATGGCACTGAAATGAGGCACCAAAATCTGCGTTCTGATTCGGTTCTAGTACATACCGGTTACATAGGTACCGGTGCCATATTGCCAACCCTACTTAAGATTGTCTGTGTCCAACTCTCTGATGAAACGACAAGTTCTCTCTATCTTTCAAGGTCTCACTGAAAGGATAGATGTCTGAATCACACCAACTAACTATTAAGGTACCCCAAGGATCAATGCTGGGCCCCCTACTTTTCTCGACTGGATTAAAGACCATTATCTCCTGCTCAAATTGACGAAGAATTCTTTGTCGTTTCAGATCACTTCATCAACTGAGCACAACATCACCTTACAGCTAGCCTCCTCAATAATAAGGCCATGTGTCCACAAAAGCATTCTTTCCTGAGGCGAGCGTATTTTTTCAGTTGCTGCTATCATAGTTCCATGTATTTAAACAACCCAGCAGACAGGTCGGGCTGTGATCGGGGGAAAATCAGCGGGTCTTTATGTGTGAACAACAATCTTTATGTGTGAACTACTCAACGATGCATCAAATATGCTCGCTGACGCATCGCCGACACCTCGCCGATGGCAAACAAATATCTAGCATGCCAAATATCTGGACCGGTCGGCCGACTCGACATCACGTGGTGTCAGGTGTCGTGACGAGCTACAGCCAATGAGAGAGCAAGGCATGGGTTGAGGTCAGCACAAGAAAAACAACAGCAGCAACATGGCTTAAAGAAAAGTTTGGACACAATAAATGGAGCAAAATCTTTCATCTAGCAAACAGCTTGCAGCACTAATTTCTTCCCCACTTCCATTTTCAAATAAACAACTGCTGTTTCACATGTAGTTTCGCGTCATTCCCGTTCCAATTCTCGCGTGTGTTTTCGTGACAAAACGTGGTTTGTAGAGTCGTCAGTGTTGGGGAAGCTACCCTGAAACTGTAGCTTGACCAGCTACAAGCTACTCATAAATTAAAGTAGTAAAGCTACATTCAAGCTACCCTTCTGAAAAAGTAACTAGCTACACTACAAGTTACTGTCAAAAAGTAGCTAGCTGCATTGAAACTACTTTACATTTTTTTACAATTAACATTACAAATAACTAAATAATTATTAATGAAGAATTATAATGTAGTTATAAGTAAAATATAATGAAGTTATAAGTAAAATATTTGGGTTTAAAACAACATACTGTAATGCAATCATGATTTCAAAGAGAAGTGTGAATTCAGGTTGATTGGGACACTTTTTCAAGCCATTTCAATGACAAAAAGTGTCCCACTCATTTGATTTAGTAAACTATTCGATACAGACAATAATAAAATACTGTATAGTTAAATAGTTATTTTAGTTATATTAGTATATTGCTACAAATGTAACAAACACCAATGCAAGAACAAAATGTATGCAACTTAAACTGGATACGGAGGAGTCATAAAATAAGCAGGTTAAACTCACACAGCACATGCGGTATTTACTGACTGTGAATGGAGACGTCAATTATCATCTGCGTGCGTGAACACTGGGCTTTGCGTGAATCCCGCCGCAACCATCCTTTGCCAAATGATAAGCACACTACTATATTGTGATTTTATTTTCTGTTCGATTTGCGTTCATTACAAAACTGTGGGGGGACAGATTATATTATGACCGTTCATCATTGTAAAATAGACATTTGATCTAGAGTGCAATAAAGAAGAAAAATTAATCAGTTTAAAAAGGCTCTTATTCACCTCCTGTATGTGCTTTAAGTCGTTGACGTAGACCGCATTTTAATCTTTGTTTTGCGTAAATTACAGTTGATTCATGTGAAATATCCACTCCTGTACATCCTTTGCAATATCATCAGAAGATCTCTTGTCGGTGGAGAGACTGCAAAGCCGCACGATGCGTGATATCACAACAGATGGCGGTAATGAACAAATTTAGTTTGTGATCTAGTCAGAAGAAGACGCTGCCCTGCTTCAATGCATTACAAGCCCGTGACTCGTCAGAATACAAAACTGAATGTAGCGTTTGGTCGCGCTACATGGCTACTTGCTGGAAAAAGTAGTTAGTTACAGGAAAAGCTACACTATTTTAAAAGTAGCGTCGCTACTGTAAAGCTACTGAAAAATGTAGTTACGCTAATAGCGTCGCTACTTGTAGCAAGCTACTCCCCAACACTGAGAGTCGGTTCGGCAAGATGGCGGACCGGGCAAGCAGCACTTTCTAAACTCTCGTTAATTTGCCCCTAGATTTACTTGAAAATTCTATGTTTTAATTAATCAAGATTACCCACAGTAAAGTGAACATTTTAAGAAGGGACTGAAGCATTTTATAGCTGAAATTTAAAGTCTTATCATAATTCATGTGAAATATCCACTCCTGTACATCCTTTGCAATATCATCAGAAGATCTCTTGTCGGTGGAGAGACTGCAAAGCCGCACGATGCGTGATATCACAACAGATGGCGGTAATGAACAAATTTAGTTTGTGATCTAGTCAGAAGAAGACGCTGCCCTGCTTCAATGCATTACAAGCCCGTGACTCGTCAGAATACAAAACTGAATGTAGCGTTTGGTCGCGCTACATGGCTACTTGCTGGAAAAAGTAGTTAGTTACAGGAAAAGCTACACTATTTTAAAAGTAGCGTCGCTACTGTAAAGCTACTGAAAAATGTAGTTACGCTAATAGCGTCGCTACTTGTAGCAAGCTACTCCCCAACACTGAGAGTCGGTTCGGCAAGATGGCGGACCGGGCAAGCAGCACTTTCTAAACTCTCGTTAATTTGCCCCTAGATTTACTTGAAAATTCTATGTTTTAATTAATCAAGATTACCCACAGTAAAGTGAACATTTTAAGAAGGGACTGAAGCATTTTATAGCTGAAATTTAAAATCTTATCATAGTTTTAATGAGAACATACCGAGTGGAAAGACTGAACCAAGATTAGCCGCTGCCTCAGGCAAAGCAATCACAAACCATGACTACTCACAGATGGATACAGCAAGTGGTGGGACAAAGAGAAAAAGTTCCCCTGTCACTCCAACGAAGAGTACAGCACCACCTTCAAAGGTTAAAACCACACAGGATTCGTCAGAAGTTTTAAACGCATCTCTTGTGGAAGCTATTGAAAAGCTAACCTCCAAAATTGACAGCTTCAGTGACCAGCTGAGAGAAAATTAAATCATGGTGGGTAACATCACCAAACTTGTGGAGCTGAATGCCACTGAGATTAAAGGGGTCATATGATGCGATTAAAATTTTTCCTTTCTCTTTGGAGTTTTACAAGCACTTGGTGCATAAAAAATATCTGTAAAGTTGCAAAGACTAAATTCTCAAATCCAAAGAGTCAGCCACACCTACCTAAAAACGTCTCGTTCTAATACGCCCCCACATACCTATGTCACTATTTAAGATTTGCCTAACGCCGCCCAAATGTTCACGCAAAGAAAGAAGGCGTAACTTTTATTCTCGCTGTAATATTGTTGCCGCCGCCGCCATGTCGTGAAGGTGCTGTGTGCTTCGTTGTGAAAGCGAAACTACTTTGTTTGGCCTTCCAAAAGAGGACAGTATCGCTTCGTCATGCCTGGAGCTGATCCGTGCTGGTCGCTGAGGAAATACTTCAACTTCGTGCTGTCGATCACCGGATCGGCTTTCAACGATGACGACGAGGAGTCTAGCCCGGGGTCGTCACAATATGGTAAGGGACATAACATTTCCGTCACATGCTTGAGGAATTCGGCCAATCACAACGCCCTGGTTAGCTGACCAATCAGAGCACACCTTGCTTTTTCAGACCGATGCGCTTTGTAAAAATCGACGCGTTTCAGAAAGGCGGGGCATATAAGAGAAACAATAATGTACAATATGTGGGAAAATAATGTGTTTTTTGAACCTTAAACCGCATAAACAAATTTCATTACACCAAATACACAAAATAATGTTATTTTTAGCAGAATCATATGACCCCTTTAAAGAGTGCAAAGTCAAGATACAAGCCATAGAAAAAGAAATGCCCCGTCTAGTAAAAGAAAACAATGAGCTGAAAGAAAAGGTCACAAGAGTTGGAGCGCTACAAGAGACGCTGGAACCTTAAAATCGCTGGATTGAAAGAACAAGTCGATGAAAGCACCCGAGACGTCGTCATGAGTATCCTGTCCAAATTAGCGCCGCAGTGGAACACTTCGATGGAATCGGTAGTGGATACTGCTCATCGTATTGGAAGGAAGAGGGGAGAGACCGCCAGATTATCATCCAGTTCACCATGAGATTCCACTGCGATTCCATCTGGAAACTGTCCAAAAACGCTAAGATCTGCAAACACTTGGGGATTCACTTCAAGCAAGACTTTTGCAAAGCTGACAGAGAGGCTCGCGCAGTTGCATGGCCGAAGATGAAGCAAGCCAGGGCGGCAGGACAGAACGTGTACTACAGAGGACATGTCGGCTGTATCAACGGTAATAGGGTTACTCTGGATTAGAAAGAATTTTGGACCAAAGCATATTGTTACTTCTTGCAGCACAGGTTTGAGTTTTATTGCAGGACTTTGTTCAATGACTTTGTTAATAGGTTCTCGTCTAACCGTAACAACCTTTGACTTGTTTATGCTTTTGTAATTAAAAGGGAATGTTGTTGATTTAGTTAGCTCTTATTGTGTAATTCTATTATATATTACGTTATTTACTCAATATGGTATTATCTTACTTAAAATATTATGTATGATCATGAAAGTAATCAATATACACTGAACAAAATTATAAACGCAACACTTTTGTTTTTGCCCCCATTTTTCATGAGCTGAACTCAAAGATCTAAGACTTTTTCTATGTACACAAAAGTCCTATTTCTCTCAAATATTGTTCTTTTGGTAAGAGAAAAAGTTATAAAACGGATGCGCGTAAAACAGATGCGCGGACAGACAGAGAGGTTACCATTATCTCGGTTTTGTTACTTTGTTTAATAAAGTCTTATTTTAACATCTGGAACTCCAAAAAACGAATTTACTTATTTTATTTCTCCCTTTGCTTATTTATCTCTTTTTTTTTTATATTTTTTCTTATAACCAGATGTTCTCTTATGTTTCACTCAACACTAGGGGTCTAAGAGATTCTGTTAAAATTCAGCATATTTGTGTAGACTGGAAAAAAAGAGACAAGAACGTAACAGTGTTAAAGCTTTACTGATTAATGATCAAGAATGTACAGATCCTGAAAAAATTTATTGTTTTGTGTTGATGTATTGTTTCTACAGTAATTTATACTCCTCTTATTCACATACAGATGCTGATGCTTTCTTTCTTTGATCACATTAAGGATTGGATTCCAACAGTAGATGAGCGTTTTAAAAATGTTTGTGATGCAGATATTAGTATGGAGGAAGTGGAAAAAGCAGTGAATTGTTTATCATTAGACAAATCGCCTGGTTCAGATGGATTAACGAGTAACTTCTATAGGCATTTTTGGAAATAGAGAGAAATGGGAATATTTAAAGTATAAAGTATACGTCAGATCTCTATATCTTACGGTAAATTATTAAGCATGAATAGTAAAAAAAAAGAATTGGAAATTATTAAAGAAATAAAAAGTATTTGTATTAAATCCTTAAGTGAAAATGATAAACAAAAACTACTTCTCCTTCAATCTTCGTTAGACAACATTTATGTTGATAAAGCCAAAGGAGCATATATAAGATCGAGAGCAAAGTGGATAGAGGAGGGAGAAAGGAGTTCAGCATATTTGTGTAGACTGGAAAAAAAGAGACAAGAACGTAACAGTGTTAAAGCTTTACTGATTAATGATCAAGAATGTACAGATCCTGAAAAAAATTGTTTTGTGTTGATGTATTGTTTCTACAGTAATTTATACTCCTCTTATTCACATACAGATGCTGATGCTTTCTTTCTTTGATCACATTAAGGATTGGATTCCAACAGTAGATGAGCGTTTTAAAAATGTTTGTGATGCAGATATTAGTATGGAGGAAGTGGAAAAAGCAGTGAATTGTTTATCATTAGACAAATCGCCTGGTTCAGATGGATTAATGAGTAACTTCTATAGGCATTTTTGGAAATTAATTAAAGACCTTGTTTTTCATATGTTGAAAGAAATATCTGAATCCCATATTCTTCCAACTATGAAGCAAGGGGTTATCATTCTTATCCCTAAACCTGGAAAAAAAATCCTAAATTAATCGACAATCTTAGGCCCATAACCCTGCTTAATAATGATTATAATATTTTAACTCATATTTATGCTAACAGATTAAAAACCGGAGTTTCACAGATTATTTCAGAGACACAGTCAGGTTTTTTGAAAGGCCGCTCAATTCACAATAATATATGACTTGTGCTTGACTTACTGGATTATAATTATTTAATTGAAGATGGTTTCATTTTATTTCTAGACTTTTTAAAAAGCTTTTGACATTATCAAACACAAATTTATGTTTCGTACTTTGGAATTATTTGGTTTTGGAGAAAATTGTATTAATCTAGTTAAATTAATTTATAAAGACACAAATAGCACAGTTATATTACCACGTGGTATATCTCCAAGATTCTCAATTGGCAAAGGAATCAAACAAGGTTGCCCCATCTCTCCCCTGCTCTTTATTGCTGCTGCAGAAATGCTCTCCATTCTAATAAAAAAATTCTGATTTTGAAAAATTGACAGTATTTGGCAAACAGTTAGTCACCAGCAAATTGGCAGATGACAACCATATTCATGAAAAACATTGATCAAGTTCCAAAAATTCTCCAAACCATAGAGTTTTTCTCAAGGGCATCTGGGTTAAAGTTAAATCTTAAAAAATGTGAATTACTACCGATTCTTATCTTTCCTCTGTCAACCGTTTACAATATTCCTGTTAAAGATACTATTAAATACCTAGGTTACACATAACAAAGGATAATAGTTCACTTAATAATCTCAACATTTGGAATACTTTAGATGAGTGTAAGTCCTACTTAAACTCGTGGTCTCAAAGAGATGTTTCTTATTGGCAAAATTTTTCTTACAAAAATGGAATGCATTTCTAGACTCATTTACCCAGCCTACTCAATCTCTTTTCCTAAAAATGCAATAAAAGCTATAAACCAAGCTAACTTTAATTTTATCTGGAAAAGAAAATCACACTACATTAGAAAAGGAATGTTGGTCAAAGAATATGAAGGAGGACTAAAAGCCCTTGACATTGAATGTATTAATGGTACGATTAAAACAAATTGGCTAAAATCCTTTTTGAAAAATGAAAATAGTTTTTGGTTTCATATCCCCAGCCAAATATGTATAAAATTAGGAGGTATCCATTTTTTCCTTAGATGTGATTATGACCATAAAAACTCCCTGTTAAGTTATCAGAATCAGAATGAGCTTTATTGCCAGGTATGTTTACACATACGAGGAATTTGTTTTTGTGACGGAAGCTTCCGCAGTGTAACAAAATGACAGTGACAGAACAAAAAACACAGATAATTAAAAAAATTAATTGACAATCGTATGTGCAGGTTTATTACAATAGACAGTTTTGTATGTACAGGTATATTATGTGCGAATTTGAGGTGTAGACGGAGTATGAGTGTTAGATAAATAAGTGTATGAGTGTATAAATAGTGTGAGTTCCACAGTTATTGTTAAGTGTTCATGAGATTGATTGCCTGAGGGAAGAAACTGTTCCTGAGTTTGGCCGTTCTGGTGCTCAGAGCTCTGTAGCGTCGACCAGATGGCAACAGTTCAAAGAGGGAGTGTGCTGGATGTGAGGGGTCCAGAGTGATTTTGCCAGCCCTTTTGCTCACTCTGGATGAGTACAGTTCTTGGAGAGAAGGGAGAATGCTCTCCATTCTAATAAAAAAATTCTGATTTTGAAAAATTGACAGTATTTGGCAAACAGTTAGTCATCAGCCAATTGGCAGATGACACAACTGTATTCATGAAAAACATTGATCAAGTTCCAAAAATTCTCCAAACCATAGAGTTTTTCTCAAGGGCATCTGGCTTAAAGTTAAATCTTAAAAAATGTGAATTACTACCGATTCATAACTTTCCTCTGTCAACCGTTTACAATATTCCTGTTAAAGATACTATTAAATACCTAGGTGTACACATTACAAAGGATAACAATTCACTTAATAATCTCAACATTTGGAATACTTTAGATAAGTGTAAGTCCTACTTAAACTCGTGGTCTCAAAGAGACATTTCTATTATTGGCAGAATTTTTCTTACAAAAATGGAATGCATTTCTAGACTCATTTACCCAGCCTACTCAATCTCTTTTCCTAAAAATGCAATAAAAGCTATAAACCAAGCTAACTTTAATTTTATCTGGAAAAGAAAAACACACTACATTAGAAAAGGAATGTTGGTCAAAGAATATGAAGAAGGAGGACTAAAAGCCCTTGACATTGAATGTATTAATGGTACGATTAAAACAAATTGGCTAAAATCCTTTTTGAAAAATGAAAATAGTTTTTGGTTTCATATCCCCAGCCAAATATGTATAAAATTAGGAGGTATCCATTTTTTCCTTAGATGTGATTATGACCTTAAAAAACTCCCTGTTAAGTTATCAGAATCAGAATGAGCTTTATTGCCAGGTATGTTTACACATACGAGGAATTTGTTTTTGTGACGGAAGCTTCCGCAGTGTAACAAAATGACAGTGACAGAACAAAAAACACAGATAATTAAAAAAATTAATTGACAATCGTATGTGCGATAAACACTGGGTGATTGGGAAAACACAGGTGCCAGGAATGACTAATTAAAGGGAACACGGCACACCTGGGGAGGGAAAACACAACACAAAGAGTCCAGGGGCGTGACACAGTGCTGATTTTGACAATCGTATGTGCAGGTTTATTACAATAGACAGTTTTGTATGTACAGGTATATTATGTGCGAATTTGAGGTGTAGACGGAGTATGAGTGTTAGATAAATAAGTGTATGAGTGTATAAATAGTGTGAGTTCCACAGTTATTGTTAAGTGTTCATGAGATTGATTGCCTGAGGGAAGAAACTGTTCCTGAGTTTGGCCGTTCTGGTGCTCAGAGCTCTGTAGCGTCGACCAGAACTAATTAAAGGGAACACGGCACACCTGGGGAGGGAAAACACAACACAAAGAATCCAGGGGCGTGACATTACTGTGGGTGGGAACTAGGGAGGAGGCTCAGGAGGAGGACGGACGCCTGGGAGGGGTCCGGCAGACAGATTCCAGGGAGGAGACGATTGAGGGAGGAGCCAGGGAGGAGACAGGAGGGACCCGGAGCAGGAAGAGCACAGCAGGAACCAGGCCACAGCCATAACAGCGTCCCATGGTGGAGCCGATGGAGGGAGGAGCCATGGAGGAGGAATGGCCACTGACTCCAGGGGGCCGACCAATGGCAGCGGAGCAGGTGGTGGAGGATCCCGAGGCGGAGACGGAGAGCCAATGAGCCAGGGGGATGCCGAGGATCCGGGGGGCCAGGGTGGAGCCGAGGGCTCTGGCAACCAAGGCGGAAGCAGAGATTCGGAGATCCGCGGTGGAGCCGGAGCGACTGAGGACCAAGGTGGAGCTGGCGGGAGGAAGGAGCCCAATGGAGCTGGTGGGACAGAGCGATGAGGCGCAGCCAGAGGAATGGAGTCCAGAGGCGATGGCGGGTCGACGCCCGACCAAGGCAAGCCGGAGGGATGAGGGAGCCTGGTGGAGATGATGGATCGATGGGTGACAGTGGAGGCGAGGGAGCTAGGAGCCAAGGTGAAGCCACTGGGTCTACGGGCCGAGGCGGAGTCTGGGCCTCGGAGGCTGGAGGTGAGGGAGACTCCAACCACGGTGACGCTGGAGGATGGCAGTCGCACAGGGCTCGCACCGCAATGATGGTGTGCTGAGGGCGAGCAGAGGGGCTGCCAGCTGACAGCAGTGGAGGAGGCTGGAGCGGGTGGGAGGGAGAGCATTTTCGAGGAGCGGCCACTGGAGGGCGCTTTCTAGGAGTGGGCACTGGAGGGCGCTGTTGGGCTGGAGCCCTTCCTGGGCGGAACTGGGTATCAGGAGCCCTTCCTCGGCTAAACGAGGAATCAGGAGCCCTTCCTGGGCTGAATTGGGGATCAGAAGCCCTTCCCTGGGCTAAACGAGGAATCAGGAGCCCTTCCTGGGCTGAATTGGGGATCAGGAGCCCTTCCTTCTTTGTTCTGGCACTTATGTCCCACCATAGTCAGCTCACCCTCAGCCATGATGCAGGGGGCGGAGCTCCTCTCCGCGCTCACACCGTCCATGGCTTGCTCCCTTGTGGTGGGCACTGTCGCCGGCTCTCGCCCCTGGTCTGACGGGTTGGGCTCAACTTCCGAGGCGATCCTCTTCTCAGTTGCTTGGCTTTGCTCTGGCTCGCGGATCGCGGTGGAAAATGGCTCTCCGTCATCGGTGGACTCAGGCTGATGCTCCATCCCACGGGGAGATGGTGGGCTGGGCTCTGGGTCCGGAGTGGATCCGGCGAGATCCTCCACGGGGCAGATGGTGAGTGGCGACCCGTTTCTCGCCAGAGGCCACTCCACAAAGGCGGCGAATTCCTCCCGAGGACCATCTTCGGACGACGCTCTGCACTCAGCATTCAGGCTTGCGTCATAGAAAGAGCAGAGCGCGTCGTCCGGATAGCTGGTGATGTTCGCGACCAACAGGAACAGTTTGGTACGGTCCTCAAGAGCTTTGTCTCCCTGCTCCAGCAGGAGGAGGAGGAATTCGGGGCAAGTGAAGGGATCCATGGGGACACAACGAAAACAAAAACAAAAACGGAAAACCAACGGAGGGGAAAACACGGAAGTTACTGTTTTGGTCAGTCCTTCTGTCACACTTCTCGGGAGGCAAGGAGCGAGGAACGAGGGGACACGGAGATAACTTCAATTCACAGTCTTTAATGATCACACGGAGAACGTAGGAGACACTGGAACACAAGGAATGACGTTTGAGGACCGACAAACACTAACTGAAAGGACTGGGGCTTATAAACACTGGGTGATTGGGAAAATTGGGTGCCAGGAATGACTAATTAAAGGGAACACGGCACGCCTGGGGAGGGAAAACACAACACAAAGAGTCCAGGGGCGTGACACTCGTCACTCAGCAATTGTATCTGCAATATTATGCAGTATAGACTGACCATTTTGTAATGAAAAGAAATATCAGTGGGCAAGTCAAGTGATCCCTGTAATCCAAGCCATGTATTACTCCCCTCTTGTCTTAATTAAATTAATTATATAAATGATCTATTATATAAATGTATCCAATACTGTAATTCGGAATGTTTTTGTTAATGAACTATATCCCTTTTCTTCAAAAAAAAGAGTAATATTCCAATATTTCTCTAAGGATGAAGTTAAAATTTTAAGAACAATATATTTGAAATGTCCAGTTGCACCAAAAGCGAAGGAAGTCCATTTAAAAATTCTTAATGGAGTATATCCTTCTAGAGAATTTTTGAGACGTTGATGTGGTCTTGACGTTTAACAACTGTTCCTTTTGTGATGATCAAATTGAAACTACAGAACATCTTTTTTATGATTCCTTATGCTATGATGCTTGTCTGTTGTCTGGATAAGAAATTTAGCATTTTGTACCAGGCCATTTATGGTTGTAAAATTTACATTGTGTTTTTTTTTTTTTTTTACTTTATTGAACAGAGTCGTTGGGTGACAGAGTTGTTGTCAGCTTGTGTATTGTGTAACCCCCGGTTGCGGATCATTTACATAGAGGAACACCACAACGACTTAAAGACAGACAATCAAGTCATGTAGTCTGAACAGCACAGCGATCTGCTGACGTTTAAAGTCGTGTAGTATGAACTTAGCTTAAGTGCTGAGCATATATTTCATGCTGAGCACTGCAGATCTGGCTTTTTCTCTGGTTGCAGAGTTAAAAATGTTCAGTGGCTATACAATTGAAGAGACTTTCACAACAGTAACTAGTTCTACAGTATATCTGACATCCCTGGACTACCACAATATTAATGAAAAATAATGCTTGGAGGAACACATGCTCACATAAATCTTTTTGTCTATTCAGAAAGGTACTTCTTCATTAAATATCTATAAAAATTAAGCATTCTTTTGCCCATAGTTCCCCATTGTTGAAACCCATGGCATTTGTTCCTCATAATTAATGACCTATAAGGCTGATTCACATTTTTATGACCGGCTGAGATCACCTAAGATGAATTTCATGTGCTTTCATGATTTATTTTTTCATAGGTGCTGGAGAATTGAGTACAAAAGTTGTATTTTTTCCATTTATTGCTGTTGGGAAATTTGATAATTTTCGTTCGTTCGTTCGTTCATTCATTCATTCAGATTACTGAGAATCTGGACTACTCATGCATGGGAAGAAACCTCAGCTACATCCAGTATTCCTTCCTCCATTCAAACTCTGGATTTCAGTTTTAAAGGGGTCATATGATGCTGCTAAAAAGAACATTATTTTGTGTATTTGGTGTAATGAAATGTGTTTATGCGGTTTAAAGTAAAAAAAACACATTATTTTCCACATACTGTACATTATTGTTTCTCCTCTATGCCCCGCCTTTTTGAAACGCGTCGATTTTTACAAAGCTCATCGGTCTGAAAAAGTGAGGTGTGCTGTGATTGGCCAGCTATCCAGTGCATTGTGATTGGCCGAATACCTAAAGCGTGAGACGGAAATATTACACCCCTCACATACTGTTGATGCCATGTCCCGGCCGGAGCGATGAAACAAGACATTAAAACCCATTACAAACGAGGCATTTGTTGCATCCAGTGGGGACATAATTACTGATTATAATGACTTATACTGTCTTTTTACGCGTTGCGTTGCATTGCATCGCGACGTGTAAACACAACACCCTGTCTGCATTTGTGATCAGAGAAATGACAAACAACAAGCACTATGCTACACTGCTCAAAACTTGCGTTTTAATCATCAGTGGCAAATCCTTTAAATGAAAACGTACTTACGTGAGTCAGAACTGACGGCATTTTTGTCTAACGTTACTCTCCCAGGATCAGTAAACAGTCCTCCATAAAATGTGCTGGACACATCTGAATATTTGGGTTGAAGTGTTCTGGAACAGTGTTGTAAATACAACTTAACCACTGATTTGTAGTCATGTCCTCTTTTGGAAGACCAAACAAAGTAGTTTCGCTTTCACAACGAAAAACACAGCGGCCTAGCGGAAGCCCCGGCTTAGCGTGAGCTGAGACGGCGGGGTTGAGAACGGCGCAGCCGGCGGATCCGACGAAGGAGCGGCAAGCACATGTGACGACCCTGGGCTTCGTACACAGTGAAAGCCGATCCGGAAGAATACATCAATACTTGATGTATTCCCTCAGCGACCAGCACGGATCAACTCTAGGCATGATGAAGCGGATATCGTCCTCTTTTGGAAGACCAAACAAAGTAGTTTCGCTTTCACAATGAAACACACAGCGCCTTCACGACATGGTGGAAAGCGGCAACAATACTACAGTGAGTATAAAAGTTACGCCTTCTTTCTTTGCGTGAACATTTGGGCGGCGTTATACAAATCTTCCCACATAGTGAGGTAGATATGTGGGGGCGTGTTAGAACGAGCCGTTTTAGGTAGGTGTGGCTGACTCTTAACATTTACAAAGAATATCTCTTTGGATTTGAGATTTTAGTCTTTGCAACTTTACAGATCTTCTTTATGCACCAAGAGCTTGTAACACTCCAAAGAGAAAGGAAAAATTGAAATCGCATCATGTGACCCCTTTAATGTTTTGAAACACTTACCAGTTTTGTCTTTTTTGCGAGTCCTTGATCTGTCAAGGTAAGCAATATTGTTACCATCTAAAATATATTGTATAATATGTTGCTCTATACATTATATTAAATGTATGTATTTGCTTTTAGATGGCACATCAAGCACAAGTGAAGAATTTGACATGTTGTTAAACCAGTTTTCCCAACGCAAAGCTCCTTTTGAAAACTTAAAATTAAGGTCTTTCTATGCATCATGGTAATGTACGTTGGAAACAAATAACTTCCCTTTTAAATCAAAAAGGAAAAGTGACTGATGTTTGCATGTGCAATACTAAGACAGCAGAGAATACTCAGATTTATGTCAAGTTGATCTAGTGAGAGAAAAGCTCCTAGTTTGCTGTAGGATCTAGAATCTCCTGTATAACAGTTTGTTCTATGTCACATCAAGTTTTTCATAGATCTCACGCAAGATCATTTCTAACAATGATCATGGCATATGGGGAATGGATGATTTTCCTAGGCTCAGTCTTATTTTTGGTGAGTTCTGGACAAGGACAGGAATGTACCATGGTAAGAACAACACATAATATAGTTAATATTACTCATATGTATGTTTTAAAACTATGTCTTAAATCTAGAAACTACGTCATCTATCTATCTATCTATCTATCTATCTATCTATCTAAAAGTGGAGCAGAGACCCTTTGAGTAACATGAGATTCTGGATACGCCTCAGGAAAGCTATTTTAGATCATGAATCTAGGCATATATGTTTGTGAATGTGTGTAATTTAAAATCAAATAAACTGATGCTTCAGTTGCATGTGAAAATTGAATTGAAATTTTCTTTTTTCAGTGTTGCAACAGTCAACAGTTTATATAGAGAAATCAAGTTTTCACTAGAGGAAACTTACACAGCTTTTTTTAGCCTGACATCATAAAATATTTACAGCTGAAACCGCAGTCTTTTACTCCTCATTGTGGATCACCAACACAATGGCCTTGTGTGTGTAAAAGATGTTTACAATGTTTATGTTACAAAATTCACATATTTGCTTTTCTCTTTGTTCTGACATCAGCTGTCACACCTATCCAGGTGGTGTCACCCTAACCTGGTAAACTGGTTTATCGCACATGCTTCACATTCCTCTATATAATGGATGTGTCGGTACAGTTTCATTGAAACTACATTTTACCGCTTGTCTTTGGATAATGCCATGAGAGTTTAAACATGTCTCGGAGAAGTACAGCAAACCAAAGCCGTTACAGCACTCTGGAAAAACCCGGGCGGTCTGGAAGATACAGCAGCTCCAGTAGCCGGAACAGCTCTAGAGAAGTGCTGTGTGATTTCTGTCTGGCTAAGAAGAACAAAGCAGTGAAGTCATGTCTGACATGCTTAACCTCATTTTGTGAGACGCATCTCCAGGCTCATTATGAGTATCCAGCTCTCATGAAGCACAAACTGGTGGCGGCAACAGGGCAGCTACGTGAGAAGATCTGCGCGGAACATGATAAACTTTTGGAGGTTTTCTGCCGTTCTGACCAAGCATGTGTTTGTGTTTTGTGTATCATGGAGGAACACAAAAAACATGATATTGTTTCAGCAGCTGCTGAACGGACAGAAAAGCAGGTGAGCTTATCAGCTGAGAGAACATTGACTGACATGAAGAAGCGTATAGTGGCTTTGCTACTCAATGCAACTAAATCATGATCGTTATACATTCAGTGCTTTCTCACAATGAGAAGATCAACCAGTAAATGTCTCACAAATGTGCAATTTTTTTTAACAGAAACAGCTTGGGGCTAAACTGATGTCTTCACAGCAGAAAATTGAAGAAAGGATAAAGAAATGGCAAGATCTCAGGCAGACAGTTGCATCCCTAAAAGTGAGGAATTTAGAAAATCATTGGGAAGAAATTTCTGTTCATATCTATTATGTTAGTTAACTGCTTATGTTAAATAAACTGCTGCTGCAGTGAGGTTTAATTTGTTGTAATTTGTTAATGCACTAGGTCAGGGTTTCCCAAAGTGGGGTTTGTGAGGAAACTGCAAGGACCTTGTGAGTTCATGAAAAGCTAATAATTAATTAAATCATAAAAGTGTAATTGAAATAAATCAATCAAAATAGAATATTTACAAAAAAACAAAAAACTAAATGTAATTTGACCATTAACCGACAATGAGAACTGTGAACAAATGTGTTGATGCAAATGTGTTGCTCATTTTTTGAAATGCTTTATAATCTCAGGTGATTCTTCAAGTAAAACGTTTTGGTCAAAGGGGTTCTGTTGAAAAAAACTTTTGGAATCCCTGCACCTATCCTAATGCATTTTAGGATGTACACGTTAACATTAATTAAAGTATCATGAATAAACATGTATTAAACATGAATATATGATTATAAATCAAATGATTGTTAAATACTGTAAATTGTTAGTTCATGATATTTATTGCATTAAAGGGGTCATATGATGTTGCTAAAAAGAACATTATTTTGTGTATTTGGTGTAATGAAATGTATTTATGTGGTTTAAGGTTAAAAAAACATTATTTTCCACATACTGTACATTATTGTTTCTCCTCTATGCCCCGCATTTTTACAAAGCTCATTGGTCTGAAAAGCGAGGTGTGCTCTGATTGGCCAGCTATCCAGTGCGTTGTGATTGGCCGAATACCTCAAGCGTGTGACGGAAATGTTACGCCCCTTACCATACTGTGATGATGACCTGACAGGACGGAGCAATGATTCAAAAACATGAAAACCCATTATAAACGAGGCATTTGTTGCATCCAGTGGGGACATAATTACGGATTATAATGACTTATACTGTCTTTTTACGCGTTGCGTTGCATTGCATTGCATCAGTCTAGTCTACCAGGATCAGGAAACAGTCCTCCATAAAATGCGCTGCACACATCTGAATATTTGAGTTGAAGTGTTCTGGACCAGTGTTGTAAATACAACTTAACCACTGATTTCTAGTCGTGTCCATTTTTGGAAGGCCAAACAAAGTAGTTTCGCTTTCACGATGAAACACAGCGTCACACACGGTGGCCTAGAGTGAGTGGCGGTGGCCTAGAATGAGCAGAGGCCGAGGGCTAGAGTGAGGAACGGCCGGAGGGCTAGAGTGAGCGGAGGCCGTGGGCTTGAGAATGGTGTGGCCGGTGGATTCGACGAAGGAGCGTCCGGAGGGCTTGAGGCAACCACATGTGACGACCCCGGGCTGGACTCCGCTTCGTCCATGGTGAAAGCCGATCTGGCGATCCACAGCGCAAAGTTGAACTTTACAGATCTTCTTTATGCACCAAGAGCTTGTAACACTCCAAAGAGAAAGGAAAAATTGAAATCGCATCATATGACCCCTTTAACTAATGTTAGTTGAACTTTATTGTACAGTGTTCTTAAAAATAAAGGATCTTTATTGATATCAGTGATTCCATATGGCACCTGTAACATCCATGGAACCTTTCCATTCTACAAAATGTTCTTTATCATGGAAAAAGGTTCTTTAGATTATTAAAATATATGGCTCTTTGAAGAACTGTTCACTATAGATTCCCAAAAGGTTCTTCTGCTGTTTCATCTGTTCCCTGTCTTAAATGTGAGGAAACATTTGACTGGTTAAAAAAAAAAAGTGAAAAACAGTCCCTGTCTCATCCATGGTGTTTTTCTCATTCTAGCATTCATCTCAGAGTGTACTAGATGAAAATGAGCGTATTTTTGCGGAACTGCTGCGGGCACTAGAGAGGAGGCATGGAGAAGTGAAGGAGATGATCCGAGCCCAGGAAACCCTTCTGCTGACACGTGCAGAGGGACACCTGGCCAGGCTGGAGGAGGAGATTACATTACTGAGAAAGAAGCATAATGACCTGGAGCAGCTGTCCCAATCCGACGATCATATTCATTTCTTACAGGTATTGTTGAAAAGCACTGTGGCCAACAATGCATTTGCATTTTCACTAAACAGTTCCTTAAATAACATATCTGCTTATTTTCTCCTAGAGCTGGCAGTCTCTTTCTGCTCCTTCTGGATATGAAGACTTGTCCAAGTTGACATTAGCCCCTCATCACACTTTTGACAATGCAAAGAAAGCCATCTTTGACCTGAAAGTGCAATTAGAAGACATAAGCAAAGAAGAACTGAACAAAATCTCATCTGCAGGTGTTTGAAACTCTCTATTACAAATTTATAAAAAAAACTGTTTTCTATTTTAATATATTTTGAAATGTAATTTATTCCTGTAATCTCAAAGCTGAATTTTAAGCAGTCTTCAGTGTCACATGATCCTTCAGAAATCATTCTAATATGCTGATTTGCTATGGTATTTTGTAGAAACCATGCTATAGTGTTTTTTTTAAATTATTTGAACAATAAGAAATTCAAAAGGACTGCATTTATTTGGAATAGAAATGCTTGTAAAATCTTTACCCTCTTTCCTGTCTTTTTTAAAAAGATAAAAGTATTAATTAATTTTTTTAATAAATCTTACTGACCCCAAACTCTTGAACGGTAGTGTATATATGTATATATTATATAATATATTTACCCATACATGCTTTTAATTTGCAGTGAAGGAGGTTAAAATTCTCCAGACTCTGGACCCTGCAAAAAGGGAGGAGTTTTTAGAATGTAAGTTTAAAATCAGTATAATCAATAATAAGACAATGTGCTACATAAACACATTTGTTTATGCTGATTAATATAACAACATCCCTTCTCGAACTAGATTCCTGTCAGCTCTCAATGGATCCTTCAACAGCCCATCCAAACCTGCACCTGTCAGACAGAAACACAGTTGTGCGGATGAGCAACAAGCCAATGTCGTACCCGGAGCATCCCAATCGCTTCGAATACTGGCAGCAGGTGCTGTGTAAGGAGGGTCTGGCCGGCGGTCGCTACTACTGGGAAGTGGAGTGGAGTGGCACGGAAATAGACATCGCTGTGACTTACAGGGGGATTCAGAGGAAAGGAAATGACAACGCTGGCAGCTTTGGGGGGAATGACAAGTCTTGGAGTTTGTACTGCTCTGAATCCAAGTACTCTTTTGTACATAACAGCAAAAGCACAACTATACCTGTCCCCAATTCCTTAGTACAGCTGTGAAATAGTGTTTTCTTTTCTTCATATTGGTTGTTGCTATGGCAATTTGTAGAAATAGAAACTGTATTTATTTAAAGACCATATTTATTGTTGAGTATTGTTTTTATAGTAGGCTATTCTGTGGACAGAATACGTTTGGTAACAGCTATTCTGAAAATCTGACCATCCCTGCAGCAGGATAACAGTGTCAGCTCTGATGCTTGTCTGATAAAAAGTGCTTTTTAGACAAGATGAGTAATGCATTGAACATTACAACACCAGTAGCACATCTAATCAGAGGGGAACTATCAGTACTAAAACCAAATGTAAGTGTTTAGATCATGAATCGTATATCTTGTCTAGCAGAACAAAACATCTGGATGTACAACCACTTTATTAAATACAAGTAGCAGCCAGTACAGCTGTGAAATAGTGTTTTCTTTTCTTCATATTGGTTGTTGCTATGGCAATTTGTAGAAATAGAAACTGTATTTATTTAAAGACCATATTTATTGTTGAGTATTGTTGTGTGGACAGAATACGTTTGGTAACAGCTATTCTGAAAATCTGACCATCCCTGCAGCAGGATAACAGTGTCAGCTCTGATGCTTGTCTGATAAAAAGTGCTTTTTAGACAAGATGAGTAATGCATTGAACATTGCAACACCAGTAGCACATCTAATCAGAGGGGAACTATCAGTACTAAAACCAAATGTAAGTGTTTAGATCATGAATCGTATATCTTGTCTAGCAGAACAAAACATCTGGATGTACAACCACTTTATTAAATACAAGTAGCAGCTTTTCATAGACAAGACATACGTATTATAATGATAATCATGTTCATTCAACAAGATTGTTTAGCTAACTTATTCTGTCACTTGTAATGGTTTACTTCAGAGGTAGCTCAACTTTTGATGCAATGATGTCTGAGGCCTAAAAAAGCATTGCACTCATTGCAAAGTTTTTCAAGACATTAGCCAGTCAGGTCAACATAGCTCATCTAAACAGAAACTTTACTGGTGTTAAATAAGTTTGAAAGGAAAATAAGCAGAGATTCTAACTTGAAGATTACAAGATGATAAGCAATTGTTCATGATTCAAGACACTGGTCAAAGTCTGTGGCCACTGACCACTAGTGAAAACACTTGCATTTTTTCCTACCCTCTTAATGATTAAAAAAAAAATTTATTAATACAAATTATATTATCAGCATAACAATTTGCGTGGAAAGTTGAATTTGAGTTAACATTAAGTAACATGAATAACATTTGAAGATGGCTGAAAGTGATGGGGACGTGTATTATCAAAGATGATAATTAAGAACTGCCAAATCAAATATCAGCAACTTAATTAGATCATTCTCAGCAAGTACGTCATGACATTGCATCAAATGATCACTTCTAGCTACCCATCTCACATAATGTACAATGGCTTCTCCATCAAACAAAGACTAATGGTACATATTTTAAATGTAATGAATTAGGCTACTTCAACAACTAAAGTATTTGTAATGTAATTAATTTAGGCTTTTTATAAACCATGATTAAAATTTGAAATTAGAATTATAATATCTATAATAGCCTATATAATATTTAGAGTATATTTATGTACTGTATATACAATGACATTCACCACGAAGGCAGATTTTAGCACCTCTTTTTACTTTGAGATCGTTCTGAGGTTAAATACAGATTTAAAATTATTATTAATTTAGGCTTTTTATAAACCATGATTAAAATTTGAAATTAGAATTATAATATCTATAATAGCCTATATAATATTCAGAGTATATGTACGTATATATACAATGACATTCACCACGAAGGCAGATTTTAGCACCTCTTTTTACTTTGAGATCGTTCTGAGGTTAAATACAGATTTAAAATTATAACAAGAAGTAGATTAATAACTATGAAACTGTTTTAGAAATAAAATCTTTGCATAGCTATGATAGGAAACACTGACATCTAACAATGCCTTGGTAAAAACAGTTCATCCTAAAAATAAAGTACATACCAAAATAGGAAATAAAACAGTTATTGAATAAGCAGGTGTCCTATTCTGTGTCTAAACTCCTGAAACATTATTTCATATTTTAGAGCAGTCAGTTAAATCTGTGTGTGAAAATTTTAATCATTAACATTTTCATAAGTCACTGTAATTTATTTAAACATTTTTGTAACTGTAACTGATTACAGTTACATTTAGTTTTGTCATTTAATTAGGTAACGTCGTTACATGTAACTAGTTACTCCCCAACACTGAATACAGGCCTACATATAACTAAACTTCAAAGACGTTGAATGTAATATAGCTGTTTACTGTAAATTAAATGCTTTTTATCTCTTTTACATGTATTGTATCTATATCTAGTTTCTGTGTAGGATAACGTACAGTACGTAAACACATCGTGTTTTTCTCAGTAGAGGTTTTTGTACATCGTTTCACTTCAAAATGACAAACATTTAGTACAGTGTATCAGGATGTTGCAGTGTGTGTTAGGGTTGTGTCGGGAGGCGGAGCTGTGCGAACAGCTGGACTGTTTTAAACAGTGCGCCTTCAGTTCAGTCCACACGGCGGGACACGAGACAGAGAAGCGAGGCACCACAAACCTGCCGAGAAACACCGAGAGCGAAGGAACTTTACTCAGCCGCCGTCATTTGGACGCTTGAGGAATAACGATAAACCTGTAGCGGTCACTGGCGATTGATGCGGTCCGTTTCTGAACAGTCGGCGCTCTGTCTGAGAGTTTAACAAAGGTGGGAGACGCGTCTGCTGTCCCCAATCACAGAGGGAAGGTGAGAGACAGTGTCCACACATACACTACACACACGGATGCTACAATTAGGTTAAACTGCACCTTCACTCGGCCATTTTGCCTTGTTACACAAAAGGATGTATTTATACATTTATAAGCGACTCATTTTTCAATTATAGTCAAGTTTATTCATTCAAATGCACACCAGCTATGCATGCAGCAGTAATTGCAGGCAACGAAATGCTCTGTTGTTTCTACAGGTCCAGAGAAGAGCATAGACAGAATAGCAGATATAAACTACGAGTTAAGAATGTTTACAAAATAAACAAAAGTGTAAAAATGTGTGTAGAATAATGCAAATTTCACAGCTTGGCAAACTGGTATGCATTGTGCATTACAATATCATACATGCAAAATGCCAGCTAACAGTCTAGGGAACTGTTTATCATGTTTTTGTCATTGTAAAGAAGATTTATTTTGTTTTGCAGATATGATCTTTAAGATAAGCCAGTTTGGGGTCATGCAACAAGTATAAATGCACATTGATGAGCAGAGGGAGACAGGCTGGCGAAGGCGAAAAAAGTGGATTTTTTGAAGGGAGCAGTAGAGGATCGTGTGCAGGAGATGTCTCTGTGGATGATATTACCCATCAGCCTCCCAGCTCTCACCATCACTGGAATATGGGTTGTGTAAGTCCATTTTATGTCATATCATATGAAACGATCATGCTTTGGATATTGATATGGATCATGCTCCGGATCCATACCTATTATGGATAACGTGCAGGTGTCATGTATGCTTTGATAGATCATTACATAACTTTCAACCTAGTTTGATTTTTAACTGGATGCACACCAATTCAACAGTGTTTATTTTACAGTCTTGGTCAATTTGCAACTTTATGGTCTGGAAGAATAAATGATGTAGCTTTTATATGTTACAAATTTAATAGTGTGATGTAACCAGTGCCCAGCTAACGAAAAAGGATGTTTTGCTAACATTTCCATTAAGTTCCCATTATGTTCTCTGAATGGTCAAAATGTCTTGGTTTTGCTAAGAATGTGGGTATATTTCATTTCATAATTTTGCAAATATTACGGAAACGTTACTTTTAAATGTTCTCTGAGCAAATTGAAACAAGTAGTAGCATTTGAAAACATTAGATGATCATCCAAATGAAACATTTCAGGAAAAAACATTCCATGAACAATGCATAAATAATGTTTTTGTGGTAATGTTTTGAGAACATTATTGAGAAGTTAATGTATGGGAAGAACATCTGTTTAGAATTTTGAGAGAACCTTGTCAGAACAAATTCGGAGTGCGTTTCCTGGTACACGTAGAATATGTTGAAGCCAGTTCGTTTTATGCAAATATATCACAGTTTTATGTAGGGTTGGGTATCGTTTGGGTTTTTTTCGATACCGGTGCCAAGGACTTGGCAACCCTGTATCCAACAAGCTACAGAAGTCAGCTTTGACTGATCACAGGTCGAGAATAAGGAGAGATGACTGACAAGACCATGCTGGAGTATTTGCTGCTTAACAGATCCTGAGCTCATTGACAAATATCTAATCTTGTAAGATGTGCTACCTTTACACAGAGTGCCTGTGATCGCTAAATCGAAAGTGAAAGTGAAAGTAAACAGCGCAAACGCTCATTCAAAAATATTTAAATACACCGCATCCTGAGAGCCTCTCCCTGATGCGCCAAAATTATACACAATATTAGAATATTTAAAGGAGTGGACACGAAAATCACGGGAGCGAAACACATGTTGCGGGAGCAGGAGGCAATGGTCAGAGATTCAGCAGGAGTGGGATTAAGAAAACAGCCGAATCCCGGACATTTTGGGCAATAAAGAAATCCCGGCTGGACACATTTTTGTAGGTCCAAAAAGAGGACATGTCCGGTGAAAAGAGAACTTATGGTCACCCTAATTTATAATCAATTGCTAATCGATGTATTCTTTTTAAAGTAGCATATAGAACATATTTTCTGCCTCATTCTGTGACAAGAAGCCTCATCAGATCACAAAAGGACGCATTTGACTGGTGTTGTGGAGTAAAAAGGTTATAATTTTCTCTTTTGTTGGACAACAGGTTTAGAAATGTGAATACAAGGGAGGTTTAGCTTTAGGCATTTTCATTTAAGCATGTTTAGCTTAGTTAACGGAAGGCTACCTGCTGCCATCAGAGCAAGTGTAATTACTGCATTCACCTGCTCCTCGGATGCTCTCATTTCCCGAGTTGTGCTTTTAAGTCGGAATGTGAAAACAACATGGACACTCTCGTTACTACAAAGATGTGTTGGATTTGTATTATTAGAGCTTTCCGACTTGAGTTCACGTGCATTTTCTCAGTCGGGAAATTATTTTTCACGTGCAGTGCCAGTGATGATGCTTCTTACGTCTGTTTCGGAGAACCAGAAGACAAATATTTCAGTCGATAGCTCAGGCATGGCACCGAAATGAGGCACCGAAATCTGCGTTCGGATTCAGTTCTAGTACATACCGGTTACATAGGTACCGGTGCCATATTGATACCGGGTTTCGGTACCCAACCCTAGTTTTATGTTTGTGCTGCATTTAAATGTTTTTTTTAAATATAGTATACAGAGATTGCCTCTATCGCTCCCAAAATAATGTCTCTTGTTTTTTTGTTTTTGTTTTAAACACCTCAAACTTGCATCTGAATTGTGCAGTTTTCAATGTAACATAATTTGTTGTGGAAAGGTGTATTATTTCTGCAAGCATTAAATCATAAGCCAAAACATCTGAAATGCAGCCACTTTCAGTAGAATTTATAGTAAAATTCCTGAAGCTACTCTTTGAGGAGTGGGCTATACATAAATTCTGCAAAGTTGCCCATGACTGACTCGCCTGAACTTGCCTGAAAAATGTTGAAGACATTGAGGTCATTTTTAGTAAAGTCGTCATGGTACAGAAATGGAGAGAATACCCATGATGTTCAGGAAGAGAGCTGTGCATGAACCAGCATGTGATTGACTGAAGAGTCATTTTTAAGGAAATCAGTTTTTTAACTTCGTGTGTGATCACAGTTGTTGGAAGTCTGTGATCAAGTGGATGTGGAATACCTTTTATGCTGTTTTATTTGCTTGAAGGTGCGGAGCTGTGCTGGCGTCTCATTGCTTGTCCCTACTTCCTTCCTGTGGAATGCTTGCAGGCGCCCTGTTTCTACGGGGAGTTCAAGATCCCCTTCCTCTCCTGTAGAGCCTTGAGTTTGAAGTCACTGAGGTGGTTACATAAAGCCTGTGAGAGTAAAACAGAGGAGGGCAACTTAGAGTAGCATCAGCGGCTTCTCATTTACTATGCCAGATAGAGAATGTTTGGTTTATTCTTGCCATGACTCCTGTAGTGACGGTCTGGGAGAAGTTCCCAATACAACATGGACTAAACGTGGCCGTTCTAGAGACTTTTTCTTCCATTATCTGTGCAAGAAAGGGCATGTTTTCATAGCTGAAAATGAAACTTCTAATTATGACCTATACAAGAAATGAGTTACGGTTTCCAAAAATAACAACAACTAACAGTTCAGAGCACAACTGAAAATGTTTGCTGAATAGTCACACTGAATTGAATCAAAAGTAAGTTTTTTTTTGTTAAACGTTATAGGCAGTTTTTGAGTAGTACGTAGCCCCCAGTGGAACGGTTGTTTAAATTATTCAGGCTACATTGTAAAAAAAAACATTTCCATTTATGTGAGGGTAAGTTTCCAAGTCAGTGTTTCCACTTGGACGTTATTACTATACGTTGAGGCTGTTGTTTATGGTAACGTCACACAGGCTTGAATAGTCCCACAAATATGCGCTGTTCCCTGCAACGTTGAACACATTGTTTATGCAAACAACACTGAGAATATTTATTCATAACAAAGGCTTTATATTTTAAAGCTTGTGCACGGTAACAGCTGAAACTGTCAGTCTTGGACGTTATTACTATACGTTGAGGCTGTTGTTTATGGTAACGTCACACAGGCTTGAATAGTCCCACAAATATGCGCTGTTCCCTGCAACGTTGAACACATTGTTTATGCAAACAACACTGAGAATATTTATTCATAACAAAGGCTTTATATTTTAAAGCTTGTGCACGGTAACAGCTGAAACTGTCAGAGCTACATCTGTGTCCTCTGTGTTTGTGATGAAAGGTTTGGAAATATTAGCATTGTGCATCTCTGGTTGGGGATGGACCCTAATTTTCCAATCAGATCAGGTTTGGTTTGATTGGACCTAAAGCTCTTGCTGATTAATTTCTCACACTTACATATACCTGCTGTGGATGCGCAGCACAAGATGTCTTTGTGAATGACCGGAGTATATGATGTTGAATGGAGCGAGTATGGACACTGGTGGAGCCTGCCATCTGTTTAGGAGGTTGTTCGTAAAAAGACATAAAAGGACAGGAAAGGAAAAGACGTGACGTGTGGCCAAGTATGGTGTCCCATACTTGGAATTTGTGCTCTGCATTTAACCCATCCGAGTGCACACACACAGCAGTGAGTAGTGAACAAACACGCACACACACACCGTGAACACACACCCGGAGCAATAAGCAATTAGAAGAGGATTCATTAATGAAAACATGTTTCTAACATTATGAAGCATTATGAAGCATTCGGCCTAGCCTCTTTCTTAGATAGGAGAGTACTGTCTTAGTATACTCCAGACTAATATGCTGCTTTGCTGCTCAAAAAACATTTCTTATTTTTATCAATCTTGAAAACAGTTTTGCTGCTTAATATTTGTGTGGAAACTGTGATACATTTTTAAAGATTTTTGTACAATATAATTATTATTTAAAAAACACAATACATAATTTTAAAACATTGAAAATATATAGAATGTAAAAAAAATGATGCATTAATTAATATTTTTATCATGTGGTTGCATATCAGTTTGCAGCACTTTTCGTCCACATTACACATTTTTAGTTGTGCTCTCAAATCTGTCACTCTTTTTGCAATTGACTCAGCAGAATGCAAACAATAGTAAATAAAACTGATTTCCTTACACAAATCAGTTTGATGTTGAAAAATGCAACTCCTTTGCTTTAAAAATTTTGTTTAAATAATTTTTGGACATTCCTATTCCAGGCTTTAGTATTTCCATTCTAGTTTTGACTTGGAAATGAGCAAATACTATAAACCTTCATCAGGGCTTAACTTAAGTCTTTATTTAAAGCGATCTAAAAATGAAAATTCTGTCATTTAATCACCCCATTTTGTAAGACGTTTCTTCTGCAGAACATGTCACAGTGTTTTTAGTTTATACAATGGAAGTCAATAATCACCAAATCTGTTTGGTTACCAACATTATTTAAATTATATTTTATGTTCCACAGAAGAAAGAAAGTCATACAGGTTTAGAATGACACGATTTTGAGTAAATGATGACGGAAATGTAATTTTTGTATGAACTATCCCTTTGAAAGAACAAAAATGAAGAAGTATCGTTTAGCCAAAAAAGTCACTATCGACTTTAACTGCCACGAGTTATTTCAGAGAGCGAATCCAAATCTTATGGTGAGCAGATGGGCTGGGGGTTACTCTGTATCCAGACTGTGTTTTCTGAGGAAGGCCTGTGTGACTCTTTGGGATGTTGAGAGTGACCTGGTAACAGCCTGCGTGATTATTCACAACACCAGCCAGGGCAGATGGCAGAATGTTTGTTTACCAAATGTAATTTCTCTCAGCGTTGTGCTAAGTGTAGTGCAAGGCTCAGGTGATCTGTCTCTTGTGGACACACATACTGAAAAAAATTTAGAGTAGGATTTACTTGAAAAAAGCTTGGAAACAATTTTCACTCAGAAAAGGCTAGTTAATTTACAAAAATGTGCCAATTAAAAGCCTAAACATAATTATTAGTAGCTTTAAATAGACATTTTTAAGTTAAGTTTACTTGGGAATTCCCAGTAAATTTTATTGACTCTTTGTTTGTACATTTTACTTAAGTAATGCTTATCACTGTAAAATATTGTGCTGTTAAATAACAGTTATTTCTCTGAAAAAAACAATAAGTAAGATTTACTTAATTTTTCTTTTGCAAGTTTTTGCACACATATATTTTAAGTAAAATTTAAGTTTTGAATTAAGTAAAATGTATGTAGCAAAGGAAATAAGTAAATTTAATGTAGCCAGTTAGAGTTTGATGAGTAATTTCTACTTATTATTTTTAAGTTAAATCTGCGATACTCAAGTACATTTCATTCATTCATGGTTTATAAAATTTAGTCAAACAATGTGGCACTGGGAAAAACCATGCTATTAAAGCATGTGGTTCGCTTACAAACATGTAAGTATGCAAGTAGACAGCTTGTTATCCTTTTAAGTAGGGATGTAACGATTCACTCAACTCACGATTCGATTCGAATCACAATTTTGATTTGACGATTCAATTCGATTCACGATTTTTTTTTAACAAAATTAGATTTAAGACAAATTATAAATTAAATGTGTCCTTTTATTTTTGCTTGGACAAAAAGCTCCACGTTTCTTTGTGAAATTGAAATATAACACTATAATAATATACTAATAGCATTTGCATATTATTGCTCTTTTGTTGGTTTTGATTGCTTCTATTGTCCTCATTTGTAAGTCGTTTTGGATAAAAGTGTCTGCTAAATGACTCAATTTAAATATAATGTAAATGTAAATAACAAAGCTAAATTGAAATTTTAAAACAACACAAATAAAATTTCAGCTGTAAACAAAGCAGCGCTGCACTTATGAACTTTAATATGCATTAGAGGCAAGATAAAAAGAAAAAATACCATCTAAACTTTTCTAAAGACAGTAAGTTCCCTTCAGACATACATTCATATAAACTCCTACCCCTAAATGAATCTCGATTTGTTTAGCATCTCAACCGATTTGAATCCTCATATACTTGAATCAATTTTCAACCGGCTCGCAGTTAATCGTTACATCCCTACTTTTAAGGTAATATGTCCACTCAATATAATTATTACCCAAATGAACACAGAGACCTCAATACTTGGTACACAATACACAATGACGGTAACAATCAGTGAATAGTGTTTTGAGTATGAATGGGTCATTTTGAGCAGAACATGAACTCCAGATGTCACAAAACAGTAAGTTACTAAACCTAACAACAAAAGCAACCACAAAACAGTGTAAATACAACTCGAAAACAGTGAAAAATTTAACCTTTTTAATTATTCATGCCCCAGTGCATGATGGGAAATACGGGATCATAACTTTGATATTTACTTAAAGCAGAAATCATTGTTATATGCTGATTTGCTGCTCAAGAAACATTTCTTATTATTATCAATGTTGAAAACAGTTTTGCTGCTTAATATTTGTGTGGAAACTGTGATACATTTTTAAAGAGATTTTTGCAATATAATTATATTATTTAAAAAACACAATACATAATTTTAAAACATTGAAAATATATAGAATGTAAAAAAAATGATGCATTAATTAATATTTTTATCATGTGGTTGCATATCAGTTTGCAGCACTTTTCGTCCACATTACACATTTTTAGTTGTGCTCTCAAATCTGTCACTCTTTTTGCAATTGACTCAGCAGAATGCAAACAATAGTAAATAAAACTGATTTCCTTACACAAATCAGTTTGATGTTGAAAAATGCAACTCCTTTGCTTTAAAAATTTTGTTTAAATAATTTTTGGACATTCCTATTCCAGGCTTTAGTATTTCCATTCTAGTTTTGACTTGGAAATGAGCAAATACTATAAACCTTCATCAGGGCTTAACTTAAGTCTTTATTTAAAGCGATCTAAAAATGAAAATTCTGTCATTTAATCACCCCATTTTGTTAGACGTTTCTTCTGCAGAACATGTCACAGTGTTTTTAGTTTATACAATGGAAGTCAATAATCACCAAATCTGTTTGGTTACCAACATTATTTAAATTATATTTTATGTTCCACAGAAGAAAGAAAGTCATACAGGTTTAGAATGACACGATTTTGAGTAAATGATGACGGAAATGTAATTTTTGTATGAACTATCCCTTTGAAAGAACAAAAATGAAGAAGTATCGTTTAGCCAAAAAAGTCACTATCGACTTTAACTGCCACGAGTTATTTCAGAGAGCGAATCCAAATCTTATGGTGAGCAGATGGGCTGGGGGTTACTCTGTATCCAGACTGTGTTTTCTGAGGAAGGCCTGTGTGACTCTTTGGGATGTTGAGAGTGACCTGGTAACAGCCTGCGTGATTATTCACAACACCAGCCAGGGCAGATGGCAGAATGTTTGTTTACCAAATGTAATTTCTCTCAGCGTTGTGCTAAGTGTAGTGCAAGGCTCAGGTGATCTGTCTCTTGTGGACACACATACTGAAAAAAATTTAGAGTAGGATTTACTTGAAAAAAGCTTGGAAACAATTTTCACTCAGAAAAGGCTAGTTAATTTACAAAAATGTGCCAATTAAAAGCCTAAACATAATTATTAGTAGCTTTAAATAGACATTTTTAAGTTAAGTTTACTTGGGAATTCCCAGTAAATTTTATTGACTCTTTGTTTGTACATTTTACTTAAGTAATGCTTATCACTGTAAAATATTGTGCTGTTAAATAACAGTTATTTCTCTGAAAAAAACAATAAGTAAGATTTACTTAATTTTTCTTTTGCAAGTTTTTGCACACATATATTTTAAGTAAAATTTAAGTTTTGAATTAAGTAAAATGTATGTAGCAAAGGAAATAAGTAAATTTAATGTAGCCAGTTAGAGTTTGATGAGTAATTTCTACTTATTATTTTTAAGTTAAATCTGCGATACTCAAGTACATTTCATTCATTCATGGTTTATAAAATTTAGTCAAACAATGTGGCACTGGGAAAAACCATGCTATTAAAGCATGTGGTTCGCTTACAAACATGTAAGTATGCAAGTAGACAGCTTGTTATCCTTTTAAGTAGGGATGTAACGATTCACTCAACTCACGATTCGATTCGAATCACAATTTTGATTTGACGATTCAATTCGATTCACGATTTTTTTTTAACAAAATTAGATTTAAGACAAATTATAAATTAAATGTGTCCTTTTATTTTTGCTTGGACAAAAAGCTCCACGTTTCTTTGTGAAATTGAAATATAACACTATAATAATATACTAATAGCATTTGCATATTATTGCTCTTTTGTTGGTTTTGATTGCTTCTATTGTCCTCATTTGTAAGTCGTTTTGGATAAAAGTGTCTGCTAAATGACTCAATTTAAATATAATGTAAATGTAAATAACAAAGCTAAATTGAAATTTTAAAACAACACAAATAAAATTTCAGCTGTAAACAAAGCAGCGCTGCACTTATGAACTTTAATATGCATTAGAGGCAAGATAAAAAGAAAAAATACCATCTAAACTTTTCTAAAGACAGTAAGTTCCCTTCAGACATACATTCATATAAACTCCTACCCCTAAATGAATCTCGATTTGTTTAGCATCTCAACCGATTTGAATCCTCATATACTTGAATCAATTTTCAACCGGCTCGCAGTTAATCGTTACATCCCTACTTTTAAGGTAATATGTCCACTCAATATAATTATTACCCAAATGAACACAGAGACCTCAATACTTGGTACACAATACACAATGACGGTAACAATCAGTGAATAGTGTTTTGAGTATGAATGGGTCATTTTGAGCAGAACATGAACTCCAGATGTCACAAAACAGTAAGTTACTAAACCTAACAACAAAAGCAACCACAAAACAGTGTAAATACAACTCGAAAACAGTGAAAAATTTAACCTTTTTAATTATTCATGCCCCAGTGCATGATGGGAAAAACGGAATCATAACTTTGATATTTACTTAAAGGATCCTTGCAAACATAACAAACAATTCCAAGTAAAATATACTCATAAGTTCAAACTTTAATTTCTACAAGCTTAAATTGAGTACTAATATAGAATTTACTTTATTTTTTAAATTCTTGCCTAAACTAAATTATTTAATGTAGAAATTACATTTGTTTTTATGTAGTATTTACTTCACCACAAAATAATTTTTATCAGTACACACACACACACACACATTTACTTGAGATGAAAACAAACCTAATTGCTGCTTAGCCCACTCCTGACCCTGCGTGCTGTCAGATGCAGTTATGCTGGACAAATGCAAATGTGTTTGTGTGTGTGTATGTCAACAGTGAGATCCGCATGGGAGAAAGACGGACAGAGATGCTATCCAGCAGCAGGTGCCGTGTGTGTTTACTTTCCACAGAGCACGTAATAGCTTTTCTTGTCTCATTGTTCATTTGTAAGCAACTTTTGCTTTGCTTGGAAATGCTCTTTCATCAGATTCTGTTCAAATCTGTAGGCAAACGTTTGCTTTGACTGTTATCTGATGGTCCTGTGTTCATCTCTTGAGGGTCGATGTGACTGGATCAGGAGGGTGTTGACCTTGTTGCATCAGAATGACACATAATGCTGATGTAAGCTGAAGATGTACAGGTCATATTGACTAAATTTCTAGAGTTTTCCGGTTTTTGGTGCAGGAAACATGCCAAAAGGTCATAAAACTCTGGTTTTATCAGTGAATACTCAGGCTGCTGCAGTGGTGTAGGACACCAGCACATATTTTTGATAGCTCTTTCTGTCTGTCCATAAGCGTCATGAACTTGCTGGATTTTATATGTTTCATACCTCTAAGCCTTAGGCCTGTACTGTGTCTCTTTGTGTAATCTCAGACATGAGTGGTTTCAATTGGTTTTGTGGTCAGCTTGACTTGAAACATTGATTTGAAACAGTTTTATTGTGGATGCATTCAAAGACATTCAAATTTGTTTATGTCCATTCTGTTTACATGATGTTTATTATGTACAGATTCAATGGTAACACTTAACCATTAGAAGGTTTAATTAGTTAACTACATTAGCTGACATTAACTAACAATTAACAATACTTCTAAAGCATTTATTTAACCTTTATTCATCGTTTTGTTAATCTCAACATTTACTAATACTTTTTTAAGATCAAAAGTTGCATCTGTTAACATCAGATAATGCACTGTGAACTGACATAAACATAAATGTTTTTATTAAATACAATAAATGCTGTAAAAAATATATTGTTTATTGTTAGTTCATGGTAGTTAAAGAATTAACTAATGTTATCAAATGAGACCTAATTGCAAAGTATTACCAATGCAACAATAAAGGTTCAGAAATTCACTTTTCACAATCCTTTTTAAATTAGACAAATTTGTCCTTGCAAATAGGAATGAAATATAAGTTTGTTCTTAATTCTTCTTTTAAAACTTTTTTCACTGATTATATTGTGTGGCTAATGTATCATAATGTCTATTTTCCCAGGTATGCCATGGCCTTGTATAACCAGCATGTCTGTCCTGTGGACAACTGGTAAGAATTTTACTAAAGATTATTGCGTTTTCTTTTTATTATTTTATTACATTTACATATTTATTAAATTTATTTATTATTTATAGTACATTTTTATATTGCTTTATACTATTGAATATTTTATAATTTATTATTATATAGTTTATATTATTATATATTTTAATTGAATGATTTTTATATAAAATATTTTAAAATGTTAAATAATGTTAAATTCTATAATACACATGAAATATGAAACACTAACACTTTAAATGTCAAGTTTTTAAAAAATATGTATTATTTTTGTTTATTTTTTATCAACAAAATTGTATAATTTATTATTATTTTTACATGTTTATTATTATGTTGCTAACTGATGTGCATATAATCATCTTTTTAAAGAAAATAGCTCATTTTGGTGCATGTGCTTTAAGGCTATTAATCATTTACTGATAACACCTTTTTAAAGTGCATGCCCACATCAGAGAGAGACCTCCTGACTTTGTATCTCCTACACTTCTTCTGGCGTCATCTGCTCTAATGAGTAGTGTATTTGATATGAGATGTTGAACGAGTTTCTCATTAACTTTATTTGGCTCAAGGACGTGTTAGCCAGTGAGAAATTTAATCCTGTTTATTTTTATTGTTAGTCGCAGGTTAAGTTGTGCTTCATACCATGAGAGCTTTAGTCAAACATTAGCATATGGAGCATAGCGGTGACTAGGTAACTTCAGTGTTAGCGCTGCTCTTGAGCTTTGGGAGGTGCACATTGTGCTTTAATTATTTAAAGCAGTAATAATGGGGTCTGTGTGTGGGTCCGTGAGCAGAGGCGGTCACCGAGGATTACTCATCATTAATATGAGTGATGAAAAAAACCCACTGTCCCAGAATATCAGTGAAAAATGTACTTTCTGACTAGGTGTCATATGTAGAGCTGAAGCTGAGCAAACAAGATCAGACTTGGTCTGTTTAAAGGTGACATATCATGAAAATCTGTCTTTTCCAGGTTTTAAGTGCTATAATCAGGTCCCCGGTGCATCTACCAACCAAGGAAATGTGAAAAAGATTAACCCAGTAACTTTGTTTTGGGAAGCCTTTTTCTGCAAGCGTCTGAGAAAACGAGCGCGTCTGATTTAGCTCCCTTGGTGTAGTGGCAAAGTGATCTCATTATAATATTACCGCCCCTTAATCTGTAAGTTTACACCCACGGCGCCGTTATTGTGTTTTCACAAGTGACAACGGTGTACTAGTTCTAATGCCATGACGAAAGTTTGAAAAAAACATGCTAACTGTTCTGCCTTTGTCTGCACAGACGAGCACAGAACACTATTTACAGTCCCAGCCTCAGAGGAGACAACAGAGCAGTGGATTTATTGATTTATTTACTGTATATTACTGCTGCCACACAGATCTAAAATAAACATGCGATTTATTTCCCAGCTGTTTACCTTCACAGACATAACCGACTGTTTTTGTAACTCATGTGTTTTTAACGTTAACTTGTGTGTGAATGAGAACTTAGTCTAGTACTCACATGCTGTGACAGCCGCTTTCTGTCCGTGTGCATCAGATGTGTGCACTCAGAAAACTGTATATCAGAAATTTGAACTCATATGGTTTAAAACGCATGATTTCAGTGCGATAAACATGACAATCAGAACCAAAACAGATGTTTTTAGCAGATACAAGCTGTAATGGCGCAGCACTATTCTGGAAAAGGGGGCGGGGAGCAGCAGCTCATTTGCATTTAAAGACACAGGCCCGAATAACAGCGTGTTTCTGCTTCCACTCAAAATAGGCATTTTCAGAATGATATAATAAATGATCTGTTGAGTATTTTGATCTGAAACTTCACACACACATTCTGGGGACACCAGAGACTTATATTGCATATTGTAAAAAGGGGCATAATATGTCTCCTTTAAGAAACGTAGCCCACAGGCTGCCTTTACCTTTTAAAGTGCTTTGCATTCCTGGGTAATTTTTATACTCAGGAAACAACAGTGGTCTTTCATTTACTTTTTTCGCTTGGAGGGAGGAGCATTAGTCCTGTAGTGCGGGATGTGTTTGCTTTAGTAATGAAGTGTAGCCACATTATGTTTGCCTTGAGTTCTGTATGGTGTAGTATGAATCGAAGTTATGGCGACTGTCAAAACAATCTCAAAGTATCTCAAAGTAGACTCCCACAGACCCGATGGACTCATTTTGGCTCTGTTTTAACTCCATATGTGTATTAATAACATGGTTGTCTGTGTATTTGTTTACTTACAGGATGTATAACCAGTCATGTGAGGTGGATCTGCCAATGCAGAGGGGACCAACCATGTGCTGTACTCTGGACAATGTTCCTCTCATAAGGTCTGTATGAAATAACAGCAAGAAAAAAACTATGCCAATGAATAACAGGGTTATAGGTTTAGCATAAATAAAGCTAGCAAAGGTATAAGGCCTAGCTAGTTTGGGACTAAAGTTTACTTTGTTAGTAGTGATAAATTTATGCTTCACATTAATTCGAGAAAAATATTTGTGTACTTTTTTCATGCAGTGACAGGGTTGAATGCTTGAGCTTTACAAATGCAGACAGCACTACAATTTGATGCTATTTTACTTTAAAAAGATATTATGATTAATTTCTATTTTAATAATTTCTGTTTTCATTTTAATTTCAGTTATAGTAAGTTTTCTTGTATTTTTATAAGTTTTTGTTTTTAAAAAATGTCTAGTTTTTAAAAAATTTCAGTCTCAGTTATTTTATTATTTTTAAGTTTTATTTACACCAACTTAAACAGTTTTTAACTGTTGAAAATGTGTTAAATACAAACAATATTTTTAATATTTAATTTTATTCTAGTTTACAATTTTACAGTGTTTATGTAACGTTATAACAATGGTTTTAACATTATTCTTTTTCAAGTAATGAAAATGTTTTTTGATGGTTTTAGATTTAGGTACAGTTAACTACAATAACCCGGGACAATACTTTCTCGAAACTATCCAATAGTTCTCACAAAAAATATGGAATTTGTATTTCTAATGCGTTCAAAAAAAGTAATTGAACACCAAAGTGCACCTTATTCCTGGAAAGTGCCGTTCTGAGGCAGTGGTCTGTGTCAGCACATTCTTCTTGCCATGACCCCTTCCCTTCCTCTGCATGCATGTCATTTCTATTTTGCTCAATCTGAAGACTGAGATAGGGTCAGGGGGAGAAAGAGGAATCTAAAAGCATGTAATCTACATGGCACCCTTATGAAACAAGATATTTCACCTTTACAAGATAGTTTAACTGCTGCTGAGAGAAAAAAGGAGCTGCAACTTGTCCACCACACAAAGGAATTTCCCAACTTACTGAGGAAAAACCGAAACCAGACTGACAAAAAGGGCAAGAACATTGAGATAGTTTTAGCCAAAGCATGTTGTTCATTTATTTGGCTCTTCTAGGCATTTTATCATCAAAGGGAAATCTGACAATGCATATATTGTGGATTCTGGAATAACTTGTGGGATCTTTGACCCGAGCTGTTCAATAGACCGTCTGTCTCGTTTGCCTTCAGAGCTGTGTGGTTTATGGAGTATGAACTTGAGTTATATGTTAAGTCTTATTTATGTGTGCCTTTGGGTGTGTTCATGATCTGCATTTCTACTACCAGCTTGTGTGTGTGTGTGTGTGTGTGTGTGTGTGTTTGTGTGTGGGTTTATTTTGACTGCTACCCACTATAGTCAGCGGCTCTCAGCCCAGAGGTTCTCTTGAAGTGGGTGAAAGGTCAGATCCACACACACACTCACACTTGGAACAGCATACACATTTCTAGCTTATCATTATAGAGCTTAACACCTCAGTGATTTATTTATAGAAAGCATAGCTATATGTAATCCAGCAGAGGCTCATTTAGCGGGAACTTAATACATGGTTTAGGAAGTTTGGTTCAGAGAATTTTTATTAGGAGAACATGGCCTTACTGTTGATTTACAGTTATTCTGTCATAATTCACTAACTCTTATGTTGTTTGGAAAAGACATAAAGATTCTTCAGTCTAACGACAGAAGAAAAAAAGCCATAGGTTTAGAAAGACATGAGCGTGATTAAATGATGACAGAATTTACATCTTTGGTTGAGATCCAGTGAGATCTGAAGTATGTAGCCTGTTATTCTCAACACTTTTCAGCTGATTGCCTGTAAGTTTACGTTTGTTTACTCCATTTATTTGCAGCTTCATCTCCTTTTAAAGGCTTCATACCACAGTGACATGTTAAATAAAACTGAAATGGTCTTCAGTAATGATTACCTGTGTGTTTATAAGGACAATTTCCTTTCATGGTGAGGTGCTGGCCCAGTCTTTCATCCGTTAAGGGCCTATCTTTGCTTATCTTTTGGCTTGTTCCCATACAGAGTGACAGCTGTGTGAGAAAAGCTAAGGGTCCTCAAGCCCTCTTCTAGCTCTATCCTTATTTTTTCCCAATAACCCACAGCTGCCAGTGTGCTCCCAAGAGCCGAACAGGCCTATTTTAGTCAGCTGCCAATGGGAGTTCATCCCTCAGGACCATTTGCTTTGGAATGTGCATCTATGTATGTTTGTCTATTCATGTAATGAGAACCCTGGGCATCTAACCTCTGTTCTGATGTTCTGATCTGCAGTAAATGCGGCACACTTCCTCCAGAGAGCTGCTTCTTCAGTCTCATCTGCAGCACTGGATCCTTTATGGGTGAGTTTACGATGCACACCTCCCACTTACACTACAGTTTAGAAGTCAGTAAGATGTTTTTGAAACATTTATGCTCACCAAGGCTGCATTTATTTGATCAAAAATACAGTAAAACCGGTAATATTGTGAAATATTATTGCAATATAAAATAGCCGTTTTCTATTTTAATATTTTTTAAAGCTACAGTCCATACGTTTTTTGGTTAAAAATTATACAAAATAAATTTTTGAGCAAGTACATAACCGGCCAGTGTTCAAAACTATCTCCATACCTTAGCCAGATTCACAACGGTTAGCTTATAATAATGTTTTCTAATTTGAGTGGTACTGGTAGGAATTCGTGGGAAATTCGTCTGTAAACATAAATAAGTTGTCCCAGCTACTAGGCTATCGCATGTGAGGATCCTGCAGGTGGCAGATCGTCTAGCCTCCTTCTCACAGTAGCTGGAATAATGAAATTGACCATTTTGATGGCGGGTTGTAATCCAAAAAGGTTTATGTGTTTATGAAACACAAGTGACTGAAATTAGATTATATTCCAGTTTTAAGTCTGATTTGCATCTGATTACAGATAGCCTACGTGGGATTACACAAGATTTGTATTTCAAAGAGAACCAGTTCTAATTTGCTTTTTGGGTTAAACTAATTTCTTTATATGAAATTCGAATGGTATGAAAATTTGAGACTAGAATTGAAATCTACATGTAAAGCTAATTCACACTATATACACATTAACATGAACAATTTGAGAACAAAGTATAACAGTAATAATAATTTGCACGGTTTGATGTGATATGAGCTAATCGGTTGTTAGATTTAATAAAAATGGTAGCACAATTTATTTTCCTCAATTAGTCAGAACAAAACTTTTAGACTTGTTACTTACTTGTTCAGATGAAAATATCCGGTGCAAATTCTTATTTAGGTCATATTTCCAAGACGTAGGCTAGAATCTGCGATTCCGAAGTACAGTGGATATCCACACTGGTGCGGTGACTGACAGCCACACATACTCCTCAAAATATTAGATTCATCCGCGCTGGAGCCGTGCCGGAGCACAACCCACGTTAAGAAAATAATTCCGCAAATAACTGCAATTGCAGGTTTCAAACAGAGATGGCGACAAAGAGGCAAAACGTACAGCCTGTTGCTTTAACACTAGAACTACCGGAATTCTATAACTACTAGAATGGCCATAGCGGTCATTCTGACCGTTCCTACTAGACTGAACTGAATGCCAGTTTTGTCATATCATATTTACATTCGAAGCTTCTTTTGATGTTTTACAATGAAGCTTTGAATGTCTGTCGTCATAGTTTATGACGTAATCACCCTAAAAATACGATTTTTTTGGTAATATTTAATTGTGTAAAAGCTACGTAGACCGCTCCCGAATGTGCGTGCCTCGCTTTGTGTCCAGCAAGCGGGAGAGCATAAGTTTTTCACCGCAGTGAAAATGTTGTATTTGAAAGTCTAAATGCCAACAAATATGAACGGAAGCAGAATATTTCTGTAGATAAAGCGTTGTGAATTTTGGAAATTATTACATACATCTTTTTTTCAATACATTTTTACTTTTGAACTTTACAACGCTCTGAAGTTATTGGAAATGTCTGGATCACATAAATCGGAAACAGTTCTATGCAGCCACCACTAGACTCGTGATCAATGAATAAATGAATCTGTTATGATAGTATAGGTAATAATAAACATCATCACTGTCGCTAAAAAAAAAGCCTAATTAGTTTGTTTTATTTCACAATATCAGTCTTGTCGGGGCTAAAATAAGCATTAGCTATAGCATTACACTAGCATAAAAATAATAATAGCTATTATTATTATTATTATTATTACGGCAATTTTGTCATAACATTGAAGTAGACTATTATTGATAACAGCCAGGCTGTAGTCTTCCAGCCTAACATACCTGGAACCGTGGCAGATTGAATGACAGCAGTTGTTGTATTGGAGGTGTCCACCCGACTTTTTTACAAACAGAAATTTTAGCTTAGCAATAGAATATAAAACAACTAGAACAAAAGTTGCTAGGCAACAGTGACCTGCATCTTCAACCGCGGGGGAAAAAAACACAAATGCAGAAATGATACGCCGTCTGTAATGCGAACGGCCATTCAAGTTAGAAACTTTTGTGAACTAGTTTGTGTTTTGTAATTTTAATAAAATAACTATGTTATAATAAAATATACACACATTTAGGAAACGTCAGGGTATTATAGTTATATGGGTTTTATTACAGCAAAGTTATTACATTTCAAAATTTAAAAACGGTCAAAATGACTGCCTTGGTAGTTCTAGTGTTAAATGTAATTTATTTATGTGATGCAAAACTGAATTTTCAGCATCATTACTCCAGTTTTTATTTCACATGATCCTTCAGAAATCATTCTAAAATGCTGATTTGATGCTTAACAAACATTTCTTATTATCAATGTTAAAACACCTATGCTTCATGCAAACCACAATACTCTTTTTCAGGATTTTTTAAAAAATATAAATGTTTTGTAGCATCACAAATGTGCCACTATTTATCAATTTAATGCATCCACATATCGGCCAAAAACTTTTAAACAGCAGTGTACATTCTACTCATTCTAGATTTTATTTGCATTTAATATCACATAGTGAAATCTTTAGCCACAAAAAAATCACACTAACAGAAAGTGCCATCCTATAACTTGTGTCTAGATAATTATGATGCTCAAGCATAGAGCTCAGTGTTTACACTTTTTGGAGAAGGCTTCAAATAGCTTTCTTACATATTTATTGCATGCTAACCTGGGATAGGAGAAAGTATTTTAAAATTTGCAGATTGCACACTTTACCTTTAAGTGTTAACTTCCGTTTTCCTCTCATTTATTGCATTCCTGAACTTTATTTGGATTTTGGAATTTCAGATCAATCTGTAGTTCACTCCCCAGTAAATGATTCCCATCTGCAGCACAATGATTCAGTGTCTGGGCAGCAATCAGCTCAGGAAACCACAGGCTTAGTGTGTTTGCATTTGTGCAATATCACAGCCACTGGTTGACGAACTATACAAGGCTTTTAAACTTGCTCAAACATAGAGCTCAGTGTTTACACTTTTTGGAGAAGGCTTCAAATAGCTTTCTTACATATTTATTGCATGCTAACCTGGGATAGGAGAAAGTATTTTAAAATTTGCAGATTGCACACTTTACCTTTAAGTGTTAACTTCCGTTTTCCTCTCATTTATTGCATTCCTGAACTTTATTTGGATTTTGGAATTTCAGATCAATCTGTAGTTCACTCCCCAGTAAATGATTCCCATCTGCAGCACAATGATTCAGTGTCTGGGCAGCAATCAGCTCAGGAAACCACAGGCTTAGTGTGTTTGCATTTGTGCAATATCACAGCCACTGGTTGACGAACTATACAAGGCCAACTGTCTTCAAAATTATGGATGTATTTTTGTTCACTCATGTCACATTTTTAGGAGAAGACATTATCATCTAAAAGCTGACAATACACACTGCTCATTCTCTAAACTTGCTTGGAAAAGCAATTGATGTCACTTTGGTATTTCACAACTCAAAAAAGCTGAATGGATATGTGCGTTCAAGCATTTATAAAACTGAGCGGTCGATGCAGTCACTGCACATTACCAAACATTGTCATCAGACGCCAAGTGAGTTGCTGTTCAGGAAGGATGAATCATCTTCAGAAATGATCTGAATTGAATTTGAATCACATCCCAGCAAAAACAAGCAGAGGCCAAGCAGAAAAACAAGAACAGAAATCCCCTTAAAATACAAATGTTAATAGCTAACATTTAAATGCTTAAGCTAAATCGAATTAAAAAATCATATTTTTTTAAAAGAACCGGTGAGTCATAGCCATAAATCTTGGCTCATGGGGCTCCCTGAACATAAATTCAGCTGTATCCTGTGTGAGCAGAGCTATTCTTCACATACATACTGTCGGTTACAGCGGAGTGCAAACTATACAGCAGGTCTGTGAGAGGAGAGACTTGTAAAGAATGATTGGTTCAGTGTGACCTCTGATCTGAGCATCTGGGCCTGGTGGCAGTGTTCATGCTGAGAGCTGAAGGGCTGTATTGTTGTGTTCAATCCCGCACCCTGTGTAACGATAAGTGAGAGTGTTCTCCTGCTGGGAGATTCAGACTCTGCCTGTTTGCACAAGGAAATTACCGTTGTTCATCCAACAATACAAGAAAGTTGGGTTTTGAATTATTTTTCGAAGTGTTTTATATAACACGACTATCAAACAAAACCTCCTCGAATGCTACGTGATTTATTGCATCACCGTTCCAGGACAATAGGACTGTAATACAGTTGTTTACACTAAAAAAGTTTATAAAACGCAGTGCATGGCCCGATAAAAACACATGCCGACCTTTCGATCAAGGGTGATTAGCGGTTCACCAGGGCTGCATTGTTTTCTTCTGGCTTATATAATGCTCAGTGTTCCCAAATCTGAGCTTTCAAGAGCTTTTTTGATGTCGGCACGGCACTAGAGGAAACACCTCTCAGCACTGCAGCGCTCTAACAGAGGGGAAACAGGTTGGAGAGAGTTCATAGCAGGAACTGACCGAAGCTAGTTTAGGCTCCCATAGACCTTGTGACAGGGCTGTTGTTTACTTTTATCTCTTGTTTTTTGTTCTCTTGAGGGAATGCTGCACCAAGGTGAAAACCTGTGATCCATAATTAGACAGGTGTCGACTCGCTAATGTGTTTGGGCTGCGGTATTTCCGCCACATTTCACCTCTTACTAACTGGAACCTTCTCGGAGCAGAGATACACAGAAATTAGAGGAGATTACGTGACTGAAATTCTTTAGGAGCGCTGATTTAGAGTCGTCGCGTCATCCTCATACAATATTCCTCACAAGCTATAATTTTCACATCTCATTGCCCTTTAAAGGGTTTTCCATGGATGGTTGGCGGATGAGTATCTGTCCTGTGATTTAAAGCACTCTCATCCACATTAACCATAGAATGTCTCATCGGTTTTTATAGGATTTTTTCTCCGACGGGCAATTAAATTGTAATTAAAACTATTACAAATTGCGTTCCTTAATGGAAATAAAACGAAAAACAAATGTAAATATAAATATTAGATGAAAAACTTAAAAACCAAAGATTTGAAATTTTCTCTTTGCAACTAACTGAAATAAAATAACTAAGTTAAAGTCCTGAAATTACTAAAATGACTAACTATATTAACTGAAATTACTTATTAAAAATAAAATAGAAATAAAAATAAAGCTAAATACAAGGAACTAAAAAAACAAAATGACAAAAACACAATGAAATTAAACTAAAATTAAAACCTGAAAATATAAAAATAACATTTTAAATATTAAGAAATACTATTATAGTATATACTAATTAATACTAAAATAACACTGATTGGAATAACAGGAAGAGGAAAATGTACTGAATTGAAATGCAAAGAAATTAATTCAGAGTTTAGTCTATCTGCCTGTTACGGGGCTGACGAGACGTGAGACTTGCGGATCCATGTGCAAGCTTTATTTGTGGAGAAGACAGAGACGTGGTCATACAGCAGGCATAGGTCAGATGGCAAACAGGTATATGGAGGGCAAAACACAAGAATAGTCCTAGGGCTAGCGCAGGTCGACGATCGGCAGACTGAGTCAAAAGGGGCAAGACGAAAGGGGAGAATCCAGGGAACCAGGCGAAGATCAGAAACCGGGAAGGCTAAGGCTAAGGCTAAGGCAAATGACTAGGGCTAAGGCTAAGGCTAAGGCTAAGGCTAAGGCTAAGGCTAAGGCTAAGGCTAAGGCTAAGGCTAAGGCTAAGGCAACAAACGAGGGCTCTGTAGAGTCGCTATCGCTAGGGGAGTGATAAATGCGGAATAATACTCGGCAGAGGGAAGGGATCAGAGTGAGTGTTAAATAGTGAGGGAGTGATATGAAACAGGTGTGTGCAATTCGTGCTGAGTGCAATCAGTGTAAAGCATGATGGGAAATGTAGTCCGGGGTGATGTGCAACAGTGTGTAGTGCGAGAGTCAATGAATTGGAAAGTTCATGAACCGGATTCGTGACACTGCCTGTCTGCAAATCTTCAAATTTCTTCTTTCTTTTTTCTTTTTCTTTTTTTGCAAAAAGGTTTTGTCAGGCCAACATTCAAAGTTCGACTTTACAAAGCTTTATAAAATATTTATCCAACTGTTTATTTAATTAATTTAAAATCTGCTTCCTTTTCTTTCAAATTTGAATTGCAATTCTGTATCCCTCAATTGAAATTCAGTTCAGTTCTGAATAATGCACAACCGTAGTTTGCAAGCACCCTGTCTGGCAATCCTAGTGTTTTCCCACGCTGTCATATTGACGCCAAACCAATGACACACTCAAGGCATATTACTCACCTTGACCTTTATAGCTCAAGAGAGGCAAATTTTCAGGCTAAACGTTGCCATTAATGTAAAGCGAGTTTGATTAGAGTTGAACATAGCTTTGTTTGTCTGAAGTGTGGTGGTAGAAATAATAATAGCCCATGTCAAATGGGTACCATGTGTTTCTGAGTCCCCAGTCTTGTGTCCTGCGGAACGTATTTCCAGGAAACTATGCTTACAAACACACCTACACACAAACATATACACAGACAGGCAGTTGGAAAGACTGTGACCTTTTTTTACCTTTCGTTACACCCATTTAGAAGAATGGGATTCTGGGGTTGTTCAGAGCACAAGAAGATAAAGTTTAAAGTTAGTCCGCGGTAAGCAGATATATTTAGCCATTTACAGATTGCTGTCTATGCTGAATTCCCATTGTTTCCTGTGCCCATATCCACTGAGGTCCCATTCATGAGGGAAACGTCAGCAGTAGATGCTTGGGAAGGAAGACTGCAGCTGACAGTGTAGTCCAATGCAGTAAACAACCATTGCACACCACAATTTCTGTTGCTGTTGTGCCGTTTCAGCTGGATTTTATTAAACAGAGTTAATTATCTTCGCCTGCAGACTTGTTTGTTTTTCCATGCTCGTTACTTCTCCTTCTAAATACGTTACTACCACAAAAGTTACGTATCTTATATGTAGTTACATCTTGGCTTTCTCCAAAAAAGACCAGCATAAATGGTCACCAGCATGTTTTGTTTTGGATGCTGGTCGTCAGTGAGCTCTTGATCTAGCTTAACCAGCAGGACTTTCTTGATCAACCAGCTTTACCATGCTGGTTGACTTGAATCATACTGGTTAGAAACATGGCTGTAGTGGTCCGTAAGCAAGACCAGCAATAACCAGCAAGTAAATTCATGCTGGTCCTTCATGCAGTGTCTCAATACTGTAAGTAATCGTGTCATAACAGCTTTAATGTTGACTAGGAGTGTTCTGGGAGGACTGGGCTGAGAAAGCCCCCCCCCCCCCCCCCCCCCCCCCCCCCCCCCACACACACACACTTTGCCACTATAACGGGCCACATCTGCCCCAGTCAGTTTTCATTAAGCATTAACCCAACAGTAAAACAGTTGAGCAGATTGCAGCAGCTTGATTTATGTTAGCGATCTCACCATGAAGTCCCTCTTTTATCCTCTCTCCTCATCTTTCCACATTGCCAGGCTTCTTTAGATTTTCCAGGAAAACAATGAGCATTTTCTTGTCCAAAGAATACTGGAAATCGTGTTTTGTCAGAGTGAGTCTGACTCAGTGAGTCTAAGGGACAGCTGGTTTGGAAACAAGTAAAGAGACTATCGTTCTTCTGTCTCATTTTTTGGGTCACGCTAACCTAATAAGATAGCGTACTGCTTGCCTTCATGACTTATTTGTACAAACATATGATAAAACAACCTAAGGAGAGCGGATTAACTTGTTCCTGTACTTTAAATGATAGCTTTAATCTGTTTCTTGAAAATTTGTGGTGCGCTACTGTTCAAAAGTTGTAAGCAAGTATGATTTGTTTTTATACTTTTATTCAGGTAAGATGCATTAAATTGATCAAAAGTGATAATAAAGACTTTTATAATGTTACAAAAGATGTTTCCTGAGCAGCAAATCAGCATTTTAGCATTTCTGAAGGATCATGTGACACTGAAGACTGGAGTAATGATGCTGAAAATTCAGCTTTGCATCACAGGAATAAATTACATTTTAAAATATATTACAATGTATAACAGTTTCTTGAAATAGTTATAATATTTTAACATTTTTACTGTATTTGTGATCAAATAAATGCATCCTTTGTGAGCATAATAGACTTCTTTCAAAATTTCAAACATATATGAAAAGTTATATTATTATAAAGTAAATAGGCTATATAGGCTCTAGCATATCTGTGACCGTACAGAGGACAAGTGGTTTGGGTTATGGATAGGTTGATATAGGCTATATTACGATAACTGGACTATTTAGCTATTTCTGTTTATAAAAATAAATAAAAAACTCTGTGAAACTGTGCCTATATAATACGTTAAGATGCTTCGCTGTTTTATTGTATTCATTTTGGCAAATGGATATTTGACATAAGTGTCACTACTTCTGGAGAATTTTTTTTTAGATATGCCTCATATATATCGGCTGAGAAGTTGAAATCTTTAGAAGATGAGGGCATGTCACAACAGATTTTTCCTTTTCCAGATTTTCCCGATTGTTTTGGATAGCATACATCACTTACTCTCATGCTTCTACTCACCAAAGCCAATTTTTACTTTCATTTGGCACTTATTGAGTGTTACTTTTGGACCCTGTTTATACAGATAGCATTGTATATACCTTGAATGAACTTTGTTTAACAATGTCTGCCAAATATGGATGCAAATATGAACTCACATACTTTAGAAATCTTAAATGTTGCAAAACTGCAAAATGTTGTTATAAACATTTGACAAGGCACGTCTTAGTGACTGTTGGAGACTGTCCAGATGATTGGCACAAACTGTTTTATATTTCAATGCCACATTGTTTAAGGCTGCTAGGCTTTTCTTTGGGAATTTTGCATTGATTTTTATTTAAGTGTTTAGTTCACCCAAAAATGACAATTCTTTCATTAATTACTCAATCTCATGTCGTTCCAAACCCGTAAGACCATCAAAAATATTTTAATTTGTGCTCCGAAGATGAACGAAGGCATTACAGGTTTGGAACGACATGAGAGTGAGTAATTAATGACAGAATTTTCATTTTTGGGTGAACTATCACTTTAAAAACTCACATTCAGTGTCTTTTAAATTTGTGCTTATCAATTGTTGGTAAAGCAACAGTTTAATTATTGTGTTTCTTTATAAAATATTTTTTGTCCTCTTCCCACTCTCAGTGATGGTGATAGTGTTGCTACGCTATGTCCATGTGATAGAGAAGCACCAGAACTGTGTGTTAAACACAGCAAGCCTCTCCACTGGCTGGATCTGTGCTGCAGGACTCATCATGGTCGGCAACTTCCAGGTACAGCTTGCATAAACCTTATTTACTGTGTCCAAAATCTGCTCCACATCAGCACAGGAAGTTTTCTCCAGGGTCTTCATGTTGAACATTTGACAAACAGGAGAGATACAGCACTCTCATAGGCTCCAGGCTCTTATTAATGCACAGTGGTTTCCTGCAGAAACACTGTTATGACCTGTTGTAGAGCTGGTGATTTATAAGACTAGTCAAATGTTTGGAGACACACCTAGTCATTGTTTGTTAGCACTATTTTTATTTTTTCCCCATTATATATATATATATATATATACTGTATATATATTTATATATACATATTGTATTTTTAATGCCTATTTTTTGTCTTTTTTAGCATCAACATATTTTAACATAATGGGAAAACACAAATTCAATCCAGTGTGTCCAAATATTTGGCTCCCAGGTCTTTATGCAAATAATATGTCTCTATTTGCGTTTGTGAGTGTATCTTAGTGTGCAGTTATGTGCATGTGTATATATCGGTGTTTGGGTTAGAGTTTAACTGTTAGATATTTCTTGAGAATAGCTGTGTCATCCGTGCTTGAGTTATACTTTACTCCCGTTCTACCCTGGATCCTCCTCCAGAGTGTTTAGAGGAACGATAAACGACAGACACCATAAAGCCCCTCACGCAGAGCAACATGCTCCTCCGAGTCCTGTGAAACCAACATCCTTTACATTTATTCATGAATTGGCGGGAGCCCTTGGCGACAGCGTCTTTGCAGGTTGAAATATTTGGACATTTGGCCGAGTGCCCAGACTGCTAGTGATGTGGGGAGGTCGGCCAACGGGGGCATCACAGGTTTTTATGGGCCAGTTGCCATAGAGACAGAAGGGGGGAGACAAATCTTTCTCCTGATAATATAAGCACCCGCATCTTAACTATGTACTCCATCAAAAGCAATGCATAACCTTATGTGTAGGAGCACAGGTTCAGACTTGTTTGTCCATCCCTCACTGAAGCAGGTTGTATTAATATCTTATTAACTTTCAGGCAGGTGTTAAAAAAGAGGCCTAAACCTTCATCCTTGCAGCATAATGAACTTAATTAATCTTATCAGCAATTTTGTTGTTGACTTACAGAGTTGTTTTGGTTCTGCTCCCCTGCATATTTGAAATGTTTTGAAATCAAGCAAAGCTACTCCCTTGCATTTCTTTAAGCTTAATCCAATAACTGGCCAATGAGACATTTGTTTGTTACGTCCTGAGATGGTTTGGGATGGACTGATATAAAGGGTTAGTGGTAACACTTTAGTTTAGGGACCAATTCTCACTATTAACTAGTTGCTTATTAGCATGCCTATTATTAACATATTAGCTGTTATAAGTATTTATAAAGCACATATTCTACATGACCATATTCCACATCCCTAATCCTACCCAATACCTAAATTTAACAACTACCTTACTAACTGTTGATAAGCAGCAAATTAGGAGTTTATTGAGGCAAATGTCAATTTTAATGGTTTGTTGATGGATGAGAATTGGACCTTAAAATAAAGTGTGACTGGGTTAGTTCATCAAAAAAGGGTTTAACACAATATTCTGTCATCCTTTACTCATTCGTTCATAAACCATTCGCTCATTTTTGGAACACAAATTAAGATATTTTTAATGAAACCTTAGAGATTTCTGTCCCTCTATTGAAAGGCTTTCATCAAAACACTGATGTTTTAAAATGTTCATGAGATCATAAAAGACATCCACACTAATTGAGTGGTTTAATTTAATCCTACTTAAGAAACTTGATCGCTGTATATGATGAACAGATTTAGTTTAGGCTTTGATTCACATACTGTATAAACGTTCATTACTGCACGTATAGAGCACATCCAGTATGGTAAATTAAAACTCAACCATACTTGCTTGATGTGCAAGAACCTCACTGATTCATGCTTAACATGCTCAAACTGCTCAATTCATATGGGTTACTTTAAGATCTCTTTATGACCTTTTTTGACTGAATAGATGGAACAAGTTTCTTTATAAATATTTGCATTTATTTTTGAGGATGATGGAAAGTCTTGGAACAACATGAGGTTAAGTAAATTTTTGGGGAACAAACCTTTAACCACCTCTACCAACTTCACCAGAAAGATCATGATATCTGAGCAGCATCTCCAGCATGAAAAAAATCATGGAAATTCATGCTGGTTTAACCCAGTCTTTCCAGCAGGGAAGATAGCTTTAATGCCTCACGTTAGGTCATTATGATGATACGGGACCACTTGTGCTGTGTGGAGAGCAACAGTGTATACTGAGCAGAGAGATCCAATGTTTGGGTCACATGTGAAGTCTGCAGTCCATTAGGTCACGTTTGCCAGCCCTCTTTCCATTCCGCTCTGCTGTTTTCCTCTATCTGTAGTCTGGAGCTGTTAAAAAAAAAGCTGTCTGCTCTTGAAGTCCCTCCCTCCTCCTCTGTTTGTGCATGGAAAACGTGTACAGAACGTTTCTGCCCACTGCCTGCCACATTGTGATCCTTCATTTAAATGAGCTGAAAAGCAACAGAGATGCTGTTTGCCAAATAAAACTCCCTTGACTTCAGAGGAGTAAAAGCTGTTGCAGTGGATTATAGAGAAAACGTGTTAAAGGGGCCATAAACTGCCTTTTTTATTATCTTGTACTGTTCTATGATGTCCCCTTATAATATTATCAAGATTTTTACATCAACAAACATGATGTATAAGTATTAAACTATTTTCTGTCCTGTTTTGAACCCCTTCATTGGAACGCTCTGTTTGAATAGGTGTGGCAGATTGTAGACTCGGAAGTAAGCGCCCACTGCTATGATTGGCTAACAGTTGTGTAACAGTTCAAACTTTCTGAAAATCCTGCATTGAATTGTGCTTTGTTTGTAAACGAATCCACAGTAAAATAAAGTGCATAAAGGACCAAATTCTTACTGACGCATTTGGCACTTAATTAAAAATAAAGTTCATTCACTTTTTCCTAATATTGTGATCAGAAGGAAAGCAATCCAAATACTGTTTCTACAGCTTGGCTCTGCACAGTGTCTTATTGTCTTCAGAGCTATTTTTATCGTTTGATTTCTGCGTAAACCTGCATTTGCCCTTCTGATTATTTACCCACTATGTGCATGAATCAGTGGGCGGGGCTAAACAGGCAGTGATGTAGAAGCAGGCGTTGATCTTCTTCTGCCGAGGCGGTGTTTAGCCACACTATTACATCATAAAATGGTACATTTTATGATTTTTGTATATTTGCAAACATGTTTTCTTTAGAATAACGTGCAGCAATGAATCATGTTCAATACATTAAAAAAGTAGTAAACTGACTTTAACTGCAGATGATTGAATTGTCTTGATTACAGTACAGTCCAGCCTTTCAGTAATTCGATTTTAACTGTTTTGTTATGACAACTGAAAATTTAGACTTACTTATTCCATTCCTATCACCAACATTCAATATTTTTTGGATAGAAAAATGGATTGCTCCATCCTTCCTATTTTCTACGAAACGGAGGGAAGTTTACTGGAAATGTGGGTGAATGAGTCATGGCGTACCATGTGCTGTGTGTACGGAGTACAGAGCCATCATGATCTGACAGGCGGGAGAGGCGGGAACGAGCACGTGGCCCGAACGCCACATCTGCACCTCCTCAGCAGGCCTGCCTGCCCTTCTGGAGCATTCCACCGCTGCGGTGTGGATGACAAGGGCGCAGGCAGACTCTCATAATTACCATCAGGAAAAAGGGAAGTCACGTTATATAACTCTGGCTGTGCTGTTTCAGTATCCGAAATGTGATAGAACTTGATAGTCCTGGTGGTCTTGGAATTCAAGTTTTGGTTTCAGAATGCTGTGGTGTAGTTCCACAGAACTAGACTGGGAAGAACAAAGCTTTTTGGAGTGTGTCCTGTTTTGATAGGTACAGGTGTGTGGCTTCCCTGTTCCAGAGGACCTGTTTGAGCTTGCACTGCTGCCTAGCATTTCCTAATAAGTTAAAGCCCTATTCAAATGAGTCACATAACCTTGGTGAAAATTACTGTGCAAATGATCTAGTTTTTTTGGCAGGTTTCAGGGTTCTTATGAGAAATCAGGTCTGTGATTTGTGGTGTATTATTTTTCCAGATCGCTTCCCCTTATTTATTTTGACGTTTTGTTGAATTATCAGAATCAGAATCAGAAGAGCTTTATTTCCAAGTATGTTTACACACACAAGGAATTTGACTTGACGACAGGAGTTTCCAGTGTAGAAGAAAGTACACACATAGTGCAGACATACATGATAGTGTAGACATACAAAGGAATAACACAGTAGGGATGTAATATAAAACTAATATAATAAAAAATAAAAAAAATAAAAAAATTGAATAATGTACTATATACAGAAATAGAATAGGCAATTGTCAATTTTAATGGTTTGTTGATGGATGAGAATTGGACCTTAAAATAAAGTGTGACTGGGTTAGTTCATCAAAAAATGGGTTTAACACAATATTCTGTCATCCTTTACTCATTCGTTCATAAACCATTCGCTCATTTTTGGAACACAAATTAAGATATTTTTAATGAAACCTTAGAGATTTCTGTCCCTCTATTGAAAGGCTTTCATCAAAACACTGATGTTTTAAAATGTTCATGAGATCATAAAAGACATCCACACTAATTGAGTGGTTTAATTTAATCCTACTTAAGAAACTTGATCGCTGTATATGATGAACAGATTTAGTTTAGGCTTTGATTCACATACTGTATAAACATTCATTACTGCACGTATAGAGCACATGTGTTTATTAGTGTGCAGATAGATATGTTATTTACAAAGTGTGCAGTTTAATATAAATATACTATGTTAGTTGTATAATTTTGAAAGCTTAATTGTTTAGACTGAGTATAGCCTGTGGGAAAAAACTGTTCTTGTGCCTTGCTGTTCTGGTGGTCAGTGCTCTGTAGCGCCGACCAGAAGGCAACAGTTCGAAGGATTGGCTAACAGTTGTGTAACAGTTCAAACTTTCTGAAAATCCTGCATTGAATTGTGCTTTGTTTGTAAACGAATCCACAGTAAAATAAAGTGCATAAAGGACCAAATTCTTACTGACGCATTTGGCACTTAATTAAAAATAAAGTTCATTCACTTTTTCCTAATATTGTGATCAGAAGGAAAGCAATCCAAATACTGTTTCTACAGCTTGGCTCTGCACAGTGTCTTATTGTCTTCAGAGCTATTTTTATCGTTTGATTTCTGCGTAAACCTGCATTTGCCCTTCTGATTATTTACCCACTATGTGCATGAATCAGTGGGCGGGGCTAAACAGGCAGTGATGTAGAAGCAGGCGTTGATCTTCTTCTGCCGAGGCGGTGTTTAGCCACACTATTACATCATAAAATGGTACATTTTATGATTTTTGTATATTTGCAAACATGTTTTCTTTAGAATAACGTGCAGCAATGAATCATGTTCAATACATTAAAAAAGTAGTAAACTGACTTTAACTGCAGATGATTGAATTGTCTTGATTACAGTACAGTCCAGCCTTTCAGTAATTCGATTTTAACTGTTTTGTTATGACAACTGAAAATTTAGACTTACTTATTCCATTCCTATCACCAACATTCAATATTTTTTGGATAGAAAAATGGATTGCTCCATCCTTCCTATTTTCTACGAAACGGAGGGAAGTTTACTGGAAATGTGGGTGAATGAGTCATGGCGTACCATGTGCTGTGTGTACGGAGTAGAGAGCCATCATGATCTGACAGGCGGGAGAGGCGGGAACGAGCACGTGGCCCGAACGCCACATCTGCACCTCCTCAGCAGGCCTGCCTGCCCTTCTGGAGCATTCCACCGCTGCGGTGTGGATGACAAGGGCGCAGGCAGACTCTCATAATTACCATCAGGAAAAAGGGAAGTCACGTTATATAACTCTGGCTGTGCTGTTTCAGTATCCGAAATGTGATAGAACTTGATAGTCCTGGTGGTCTTGGAATTCAAGTTTTGGTTTCAGAATGCTGTGGTGTAGTTCCACAGAACTAGACTGGGAAGAACAAAGCTTTTTGGAGTGTGTCCTGTTTTGATAGGTACAGGTGTGTGGCTTCCCTGTTCCAGAGGACCTGTTTGAGCTTGCACTGCTGCCTAGCATTTCCTAATAAGTTAAAGCCCTATTCAAATGAGTCACATAACCTTGGTGAAAATTACTGTGCAAATGATCTAGTTTTTTTGGCAGGTTTCAGGGTTCTTATGAGAAATCAGGTCTGTGATTTGTGGTGTATTATTTTTCCAGATCGCTTCCCCTTATTTATTTTGACGTTTTGTTGAATTATCAGAATCAGAATCAGAAGAGCTTTATTTCCAAGTATGTTTACACACACAAGGAATTTGACTTGACGACAGGAGTTTCCAGTGTAGAAGAAAGTACACACATAGTGCAGACATACATGATAGTGTAGACATACAAAGGAATAACACAGTAGGGATGTAATATAAAACTAATATAATAAAAAATAAAAAAAATAAAAAAATTGAATAATGTACTATATACAGAAATAGAATAGGCAATTGTCAATTTTAATGGTTTGTTGATGGATGAGAATTGGACCTTAAAATAAAGTGTGACTGGGTTAGTTCATCAAAAAATGGGTTTAACACAATATTCTGTCATCCTTTACTCATTCGTTCATAAACCATTCGCTCATTTTTGGAACACAAATTAAGATATTTTTAATGAAACCTTAGAGATTTCTGTCCCTCTATTGAAAGGCTTTCATCAAAACACTGATGTTTTAAAATGTTCATGAGATCATAAAAGACATCCACACTAATTGAGTGGTTTAATTTAATCCTACTTAAGAAACTTGATCGCTGTATATGATGAACAGATTTAGTTTAGGCTTTGATTCACATACTGTATAAACATTCATTACTGCACGTATAGAGCACATGTGTTTATTAGTGTGCAGATAGATATGTTATTTACAAAGTGTGCAGTTTAATATAAATATACTATGTTAGTTGTATAATTTTGAAAGCTTAATTGTTTAGACTGAGTATAGCCTGTGGGAAAAAACTGTTCTTGTGCCTTGCTGTTCTGGTGGTCAGTGCTCTGTAGCGCCGACCAGAAGGCAACAGTTCGAAGAGAGAGTGGGCTGGGTGTGAGGGGTCCAAGGTGATTTTTTTAGCCCTTTTCCTCACTCTGGAGATGTAAAGATCTTGGAGGCTGGGCAGAGGGGCACCAATAATCCTCTCAGCAGTCCTGACTGTCCGTTGTAGTCTCTTGATGTCTGATTTGGTAGCTGAACCAAACCAGACAGTTATGGATGAACACAGGACAGACTCAATGATAGCAGAGTAGAACTGTTTAAGCAGCTCCTGTGGCAGGTTGAATTTCCTCAGCTGGCGAAGGAAGTACAACCTCTGCTGGGCCTTTTTTGCAATGGAGTCTATGTGAGTGTCCCACTTCAGGTCCTGAGAGATTGTGGTGCCCAGGAACCTGAAGTGGGGGTGGTGTCTTGTACATGGTGATGTTCCTCAGAATTATGATACTAAAACAAAATTTTGTTTGTTGTGCTGCCTGGTACACCTGCCAACTTTCTAAGTAAGATAATACTTTGTTACTACTGGCAGCCTATCAAATAGAAAAAAGTGAACTGAATCATTAGGAGATTCAATTCAGGCAATTTTCTCAGAACAGCCACTGTGGTTGCGGCCTTAGCTGTGATCCTCACCTTAAAGTCTGCATTAACAGCAAATTCATCCTATCTGTTTTAAAAATGCATCTTATTGTGAACAATTAATCCATGCATACATTTCATTTATAACAAAAATTGAGATCACACAATTTTTAATAATGTCAAAACTCGATCTTCCAGTGAAATAACAGACTTCTCTTTGGTGACATATGTCAGACTTCTCCAATCATTTAGTAAACACTGCCCTTTCTTACAAATGACTGCAAGCTCACATTCAGATCTGCCTCCATCCAATCAGTAATCAGTGTATTGAACCAAGTCCCTGTCCTAAATGTTTAAATTTTTCAATAATCCATTTTTTTCTGATGTAGGACACAATTTCACAACCCTGTCAAATCTGGCACGAGAAATGATAGTCAGAAAATCGAATCAGAATCAGAATGAGCTTTATTGCCAGGTATGTTTACATATACGAGGAATTTGTTTTCGTGAGTGCAATCCACAGTGCATCAGAATGACAGTGACAAGACAAAACACAGATAATAAAAGAATAAAAATAAAACAAGTAAATAGGGATAACAATATACAAATTGACAATAGTATGTACAGGTATATTACAATAGACAATTTTGTATGTACATGTATATTATGTGCGAATTCGAAGTGTAAACTAAGTATGTGTGTTAGATAAATAAATGTATAAGTAAATAAATAGTGTTGTGTGTTCCACAATTATTGTCCAGTGTTCATAAGATGGATTGCCTGAGGGAAGAAACTGTTCTTGTACCTGGCCGTTCTGGTGCTCAGTACTCTAATAAAATAAAAATTAAAATGTTTATAGTTTAGAGGGCTGGGGCTATACATAATATTTATAACATTAAGTCTCGTCTATTCAGACCACATGTCCACATCTTTTTATAATCCCAGTCTCATCTGAATAATACTTAAATTAGAGTTCCTGAGAACTGCTAGAGTTCCTGTGAGCATGTGTGCATGTGTTTTAAACATGAGTGTGAATGTTTATGTTTATGTGCGTGCTTGTGTGGTCCCCTATAAACATTTAAAGGGGTCATAGGATGCTACATGCACTTTTACGAGTTGTTTCGAATCATCTCAACTTGTGGAAAATGGACATCCTATGACCCCTTTAACTACAGCCAAACACGTGTTTCTTGGTCAGAATTGGACTGGATGAATCATCCTGAATAAATGAAGCATGGGGCTCCTCCTGTGTTTGGCTGTTTAAGTGTGTGTAGTTGCACAGAGTTTCTCACTTGGTCTTGGTCCTGATGGTCTGACAGCTACTGGCTGCCAAAGCAAACTGTAGATTCCTTCTGCCAGCCTGTGAAGATCTTTTCTTCTGCATTCCCAGAGTAGAGGAAGAGGCCCCTGAAGGAAAAAATACACATGGACATGATGAATAAAATACCTATTGCAAATCCCATTACTTATTATTAGGCCACTCAATTTAACACTGTTAATAATATTTGGAAAAATGATGTGATAAAAAGATATGCAATTAATCATGGCCACTGAAAGATCATATTTTGAGCGCACAAAAGTGCATTTTGCATGCGCGCGATCTGAGTTTTGTGGAGAAAATGTTAAAAAAGTATTTTGAGCGCATGAAAATCAATTTTGCATTTAAAATAAGTTTTTGGATGTGTGCAGACCTTCTCTTTTGCGCGTGCAGCGTTTCACTAGCTTGCTCCCTTGATGTCCGCCCTCAGTGCTCTCTAAATGCCAACAGCTCGCTTGCTCAACACAACCCAGCGTTACAATATGCCATAATTCCAGCCTATCAGAGACGAGGCTGCTAAATTCTGATTGGCTGCTTTGACAACCATTCACAAAATTTCTTGCATTACCTCGACAGCAGAAGAGGAAAAATACAGTGCATGCATAATTATTATGCAAGTTGATATTTTGATTATATTTTTTTCCAAGCACATTTTACCTATTCCAAACAACATCAATCTTAATAACTACTATTAATCTTGTATTTTCTAAATACTTTCTTCTTTGCGAGACAAACATTTTCTCCACAAAACTCTTTTTGTTTTTTTTTGCAAACAAAACTTTGCGCGCTCAAAATATGATATTTTGCCCGCAGAATTGTGGCAGAGATGTAATCCCATACTACTACAGGCAACATGCCTTGCCAAACCACACTTACTGAAAGCAGAAAGCACAGAATGAGTGGAGCTGTTCACACAGGACATGCTCATGTATTCAAAACAGCTGGATAGAGCCCAGCAGAACAAAAAGTTCAACTTTTAACTACTTTTAACTTCTCACAGCATCTTAAAGACAAGCTTGAGATGCTGAAAAACAGATCTACAAGTTTTTCTGTAAGGCAGGCATTCAACCACATGTAAAAGCAAGTCCATATGAGAGCTCATCTCCTCTCTCTTGCTAATTTGGCAGCCCAGGGATTTAGAAAATAACTTGTTCTTATATGTCTGTTACTGTGGTTAGTTTAGAGTCCAAGTGTTTGCCATGATTTCTTACTTGGACATGTTATAAAGTGCTCTTTCTTAAAGGAATAGTTCACCACAAAATGAAAATTTGTTGAAAATGTACTCACCCTCAGGCCATCTAAGATGTAGATGAGTTTGTTTCTTCATCTGAAAAGATTTAGAGAACTGTTGCTCCTGGGTAATATACAAGTCCTCCATTCATAATATTGCTTTATTGAAAAATTGAAAATCTGAAAAGTCTCATCTGAAACAGGAGAGAAATATGCACAGATTAAGTACTGTTTACAATCAAATATTGTCTAAAACAGTTGTAGACATATATGCTGGTGGATTTTGATGTGAGAGGACAACAAGGGATGGACTGGATGGGGGAAGCATTATTGTTTATGCATTTGCGTTTTAGCCAGAAGTGACAGTTTAAAGTTACAACACATTGATGCATGATGGATTTGTTTTTTACAAACAAGCAGCGTTTCGCTTCACAAGATGTTAATTGATAGACTGGAGTCATGTGGATTACTTGTGATTATTGTGATGTTTTTATCAGCTGTTTGGACTCTCATTCTGACGGCATCCATTTACTGCAGAGGATCCGCTGGTAAGCAAATTATGTAATGCTGAATTTCTCCAAATCTGTTCCAATAAAGAATCAAACTCATTTTGGATGGCGTGAGAGTTTTCAGCACATTTAAATTAAAAACTATTCCTTTAAAGGGGTCATATGATGCGATTTCAAGTTTTCCTTTCTCTTTGGAGTGTTACAAGCTCTTGGTGTATAAAGAAGATCTGTAAAGTTGCAAAGACTAAAGTCTCAAATCCAAAGAGATATTCTTTATCAAAGTTAAGAGTCAGCCACGCCTACCTAAAAAGGCTCGTTCTAACACGCCCCCACATACCTACGTCACTGTGTGGAAATATTAGCATAATGCCGCCCAAATGTGCACGCAAAAAAAGAAGGCGTGGTTTCAGGAACAGCAGTCGTGTTGATGCAGCCATGTCAGGGAGACGCTGTGTGATTCAGTGCGAAAGCAAAAGCACTTTATTTGACTTTCCGGAAGTAGATGCAATTAGGAATCATTGGTTAAGATTTATTTACAACAGAACAGCACAACCCAGATGTTCGAATTTGTGCAACACATATTATGGACGACAGTTTTTTGAACCTAGAAGAGTACAAGGCTGGCTGCACAAAGAAAAGGGTAAATTCCGACTTTGCTATGACAATCTAGCACTTCTGAATCAGCGGCTGTAAGTATGTTTTGTTATTAGTTTAAGTATTTACTATTGACTATTCAAATGTGGAGTTTTGCGCAGCGCAGAGTAACGCATCGTGTGTGTGTGTGTGTGTGTGTGTGAGGGGAACAAGGTCACATAACAGAAGAGTGAACTGCCTGTCAGAAACCATAGCACTTTAGCTGTCGTAACCGGCGTTACATTTCCGACGCATACTTGTGGTGTTCGGCCAATCACAATGCACTGGGTTAGCTGGCCAATCAGAGCAGACTGCGCTTGTCAAAGGAGGGGGCTTTGTAGAAAACGACGCGTTTGAGAGAGGCGGGGCATAGAGAACCTACAATAATGTACAGTATTTGAAAAATAATGTGTTTTTTGAACATTAAAACATGTCAACATATTCTGATAAACCAAATACACAAAATAATGATCTTTAAAATAGCATCATATGACCCCTTTAACTCTTCTCAATCAGTTCTGTTTAATTCCTTCAACTATTTCTTTAACTGTTCACTTGAAGGTGAAATGTGAGTGGCCAACTTTTTCTCTGGGCAGATTAATGCATCAAAGTGTATTTCCATGACAGGTCACATTATCACAGTCTCATCCCTTGTGCTTGTTTTCCACAAGACTAGAAAGCTTTCGAGAGCTTCAATCGTTGTCCTTAAACCTGAGATGCACATTACACACCTCGCACATTACAGAGCTGAGAGCATGTCCTTGTCATAATGACAGTGCAAGTAAGCAACGGGAACAGCAGCTCAATATTTAGACACTGAAGTGAAGGGGAAGTCTTAGCCTTAGGGGAACATACAGGATATCATTTGCTGAGATAATCAGTGGTTCGCTGACAAAGCCTGGAGTTGATTTATGGTTTCCAAAGTTCCTCCTGCAACACTTGATACTTGGCTTTTGTTTGTGTGTCAAAAAAAGAAGTAAAAGAATAAATACAGATGAAGTTATTGAAAGGGATAGATTGAGGGACAGTGACATATATTGTATGCTGCTTAACTATGCAATAATAGATTGCTACGCAATAATGTTTTGAAAGAAATTAATACTTTTAACCAGCTAAGAGGCTTTAAATGGATCAGTAAAGACATTTTTCATTGTCAACATTGATAATAATAAGAAATGTTTCTTGAGCACCAAATCAGCATATTAGAATGATTTCTGAAGGATCATGTGAAACTGAAGATTGGAGTAATGATCACAGGAATAAATGACATTTTAAAATGTATTACAGCAGAAACTGCTATTTTAAAATACGCTAATATTTCACTGTTTTACTATAATTTTGATCAAATAAATGTAGCCTTGGTGAGCATCGCATAATTCTTTAAAAAATGTTGTATATTCCTTATATTGTAGTACGTTTTTGCGCTTGATATTGACTTTAAAGCATGATATGGATTTTTACTGACATTTTCCAGGTATTACAGACCTGGTCTTGCATGGTTTATAGTGGAGTTAATAAGGCTCATTGTAGTTGTGTGTTTCTGCTGCCCTCTACTGCTGCTGGTGTTGTTGTATGTGATGTGTGACGTGGCATGGTGAACTCCTCTTTCTCTGCCTTCAGAGCTCAGACCATAAACACACCACACAGTCGTATGTTGGCAAGCACAGCAAAGCTTGCAGCAATATAAATGGAAATTCTGCATAAACAGCTATTTTCTTGTGTTTCCCAATAGGTTCCATGACAATTTTGGGACTGTTGTTTTATAACTGATAACTATAACTGAGCAGATCCACTTAGACTTATGGTACTGACAGTTTTAACCTAGCTTTCATTTTCAAGTACAAAAAAAAACAATTAAAAGCTGAAATATTTATGAACGTATGTGAATATTATTTGCTTTTGTGAGCAAATAATATTTATAAAATCAAGTCATTTTGATTACAGGTCTACGTTTTCAATATGAGTTTAATGTGTTGCAATATGACTCATGTTTTGTATGGCTTTAATTAGTCCTTCCTGAACTGATGTAGTTTGTACTGAACCGTTAGGGCTCTCTAAATGTTATTTTTCCACAGCTGGGAAAAATGAAAAAAAAAAAAAGGAAATCCAAGAGATGTGGCTATTTTTGGAAAGGAAAAAACACTCCAGAAAGTTTGTTTGTGGTTTTTCCACTTCGAATAAAGGGAAATTGTTCTTCATGGTAACCATGGATTCCCACCACACCAGCTAAACTACACCCACAGTACATGTTGTTAATGGTATCTGTAGTTTTGATTGGTGAATCTGTACTCACTGTTTTCTGTCACTGTGTTCCTCACAGGTGGATAACGCCAAGGTTCTTCACTATGTTGGAGCAGGGGTAGCCTTCCCCACCAGTATGCTGTTTGTGTGTCTGCAGTCTGCACTGACCTACCGCCTGGCGAAGACTCAGGGAGAATATAATGTGGGTCATTTGCGCCTCTTTATGACCCTGCTAGCCTTTGTGGCCCTGGTGCTTAGTATCCTTTACACTATCACTCATTCTCATGTCATTATATTGTATATTTGTATTAGGATTGTGAATCAGTTTAGATTAGGGCTGTCATAACATCAGATTTTCACTACATGATTAACATAGCCACAATAATTAACAATAATGATATTAATGCAAGAGCTATAGAAGAAAAAACAATCAAATCCATCTCTATAATTTTTGCTTTGTTTTGTTTTCTCTTTGTTGGCCAATGATTTGTAGATGGAGAGAGAGAAATAACATGTTCATATTGTAAGGAATGAAAAAATAATGTGTAATTAATCACTAATAACTTATTGGCTATTTATTAAGCACATATTCTGCATGACCATAGTCTGCATCCCTAATCCTACCCAATACCTAAACTTAACAACTACCTTACTAACTATTAATAAGCAGTGAATTAGTTAATTGAGGCAAAAGTCGTAGTTAATGGTTTGTTAATAGTGAGAATTGGACCTTAAAATAAAGTGTGACCTTTTTTTTTCTTCAAATCAATATAATATTCTGTCCTGTTCTCCCACCATTTCTCAAACC
>NW_015505224.1:1865589-1891520 GCF_001515645.1 Sinocyclocheilus grahami
GTGAGGGGAACAGGGTCACATCACAGGAGAGTGAACTGCCTGTCAGAAATCATAGCACGTCAGCTGTCTTAACCGCGGTTTGTGTACTGCATCATCACTGTGTCTGTCACGCGACTCTGTTGCCCTTTCGGGCTTGAACTGCTGGTAAAACTAACGACATTATTAACGGTCTTGATATTTACTTTGAAAGCTGAAGCTGCGATTATGGTAAGGGGCGTTACATTTCCGACGCATACTTGTGGTGTTCGGCCAATCACAATGCACTGGGTTAGCTGGCCAATCAGAGCAGACTGCGCTTGTCAAAGGAGGGGGCTTTGTAGAAAACGACGCGTTTGAGAGAGGCGGGGCATAGAGAACCTACAATAATGTACAGTATTTGAAAAATAATGTGTTTTTTGAACATTAAAGCATGTCAACATATTCTGATAAACCAAATACACAAAATAATGATCTTTAAAATAGCATCATATGACCCCTTTAACTCTTCTCAATCAGTTCTGTTTAATTCCTTCAACTATTTCTTTAACTGTTCACTTGAAGGTGAAATGTGAGTGGCCAACTTTTTCTCTGGGCAGATTAATGCATCAAAGTGTATTTCCATGACAGGTCACATTATCACAGTCTCATCCCTTGTGCTTGTTTTCCACAAGACTAGAAAGCTTTCGAGAGCTTCAATCGTTGTCCTTAAACCTGAGATGCACATTACACACCTCGCACATTACAGAGCTGAGAGCATGTCCTTGTCATAATGACAGTGCAAGTAAGCAACGGGAACAGCAGCTCAATATTTAGACACTGAAGTGAAGGGGAAGTCTTAGCCTTAGGGGAACATACAGGATATCATTTGCTGAGATAATCAGTGGTTCGCTGACAAAGCCTGGAGTTGATTTATGGTTTCCAAAGTTCCTCCTGCAACACTTGATACTTGGCTTTTGTTTGTGTGTCAAAAAAAGAAGTAAAAGAATAAATACAGATGAAGTTATTGAAAGGGATAGATTGAGGGACAGTGACATATATTGTATGCTGCTTAACTATGCAATAATAGATTGCTACGCAATAATGTTTTGAAAGAAATTAATACTTTTAACCAGCTAAGAGGCTTTAAATGGATCAGTAAAGACATTTTTCATTGTCAACATTGATAATAATAAGAAATGTTTCTTGAGCACCAAATCAGCATATTAGAATGATTTCTGAAGGATCATGTGAAACTGAAGATTGGAGTAATGATCACAGGAATAAATGACATTTTAAAATGTATTACAGCAGAAACTGCTATTTTAAAATACGCTAATATTTCACTGTTTTACTATAATTTTGATCAAATAAATGTAGCCTTGGTGAGCATCGCATAATTCTTTAAAAAATGTTGTATATTCCTTATATTGTAGTACGTTTTTGCGCTTGATATTGACTTTAAAGCATGATATGGATTTTTACTGACATTTTCCAGGTATTACAGACCTGGTCTTGCATGGTTTATAGTGGAGTTAATAAGGCTCATTGTAGTTGTGTGTTTCTGCTGCCCTCTACTGCTGCTGGTGTTGTTGTATGTGATGTGTGACGTGGCATGGTGAACTCCTCTTTCTCTGCCTTCAGAGCTCAGACCATAAACACACCACACAGTCGTATGTTGGCAAGCACAGCAAAGCTTGCAGCAATATAAATGGAAATTCTGCATAAACAGCTATTTTCTTGTGTTTCCCAATAGGTTCCATGACAATTTTGGGACTGTTGTTTTATAACTGATAACTATAACTGAGCAGATCCACTTAGACTTATGGTACTGACAGTTTTAACCTAGCTTTCATTTTCAAGTACAAAAAAAAACAATTAAAAGCTGAAATATTTATGAACGTATGTGAATATTATTTGCTTTTGTGAGCAAATAATATTTATAAAATCAAGTCATTTTGATTACAGATTAGGTCTACGTTTTCAATATGAGTTTAATGACTTGCAATATGACTCATGTTTTGTATGGCTTTAATTAGTCCTTCCTGAACTGATGTAGTTTGTACTGAACCGTTAGGGCTCTCTAAATGTTATTTTTCCACAGCTGGGAAAAATGAAAAAAAAAAAAAGGAAATCCAAGAGATGTGGCTATTTTTGGAAAGGAAAAAACACTCCAGAAAGTTTGTTTGTGGTTTTTCCACTTCGAATAAAGGGAAATTGTTCTTCATGGTAACCATGGATTCCCACCACACCAGCTAAACTACACCCACAGTACATGTTGTTAATGGTATCTGTAGTTTTGATTGGTGAATCTGTACTCACTGTTTTCTGTCACTGTGTTCCTCACAGGTGGATAACGCCAAGGTTCTTCACTATGTTGGAGCAGGGGTAGCCTTCCCCACCAGTATGCTGTTTGTGTATGTAAAGGTAAATTCAGTTTTAAAATATCGATAACACTTTATTTTAAGGACCAATTCTTCCTCTTAACTAGTTGCTGATTATCATTGTGTATTACTAGCTGATTGGCTGTTTATTAGTACAGTTATTAGTTTATTAATTTAGTTTTATTAGTAGTATTAGTATATAACAATATTGTGTTAATTGTTATTAATTATTAATAATTATTATTTATTGTTATTTATTAGTATTCATAAAGCACATATTAATGCATTATTCTATATCAACATCCTCTATTAACATTAACATTCTCTTTTAACATTTTAGATCCCTTAATCCTACCCCATACCTAAACTAACTCAGCAACTACCTTACTATTAATAAGCAGCAAATTAGGAGTTTATTGAGGCAAAAGTCGTAGTTAGGAATTAAAATAGTGTGAATTGGTCCCCAAACTAAAGTGTGACAAAAATGTCAAGCACTGATTTTAGATTTTTATATGCATTATGTGCATTAAATATGCATTCAAATGCACAGGAAATTCAAACTGCGACAATCTGCAAAGTAAAATAATTAAATAATGTAACAATTTTGTCACACTTTACATAACATAAGCGAATTTGGCGAGTGGCCTGAACTTTTTATCGAAAACATTTTCTATGATGTCAAAAAAGCATTAACAGCGTTAAAAAAAATGATTAATTCTGACAGCAGCTGTTATTTTTTCATTGGTCAGGTTTATTGTTGCAATATTCTCAGATAACATATTTTCCCAGAATGTTTGAATATCCTGTTGTATTGAGCTTTTGCACTGCTTTTCTTTCTCAGTCACTGATTTCATGCATGTTCTTCCTGTAATGCAAACAGGCCTGAGCATGAGTATATAGTGTTCACTATGAATCCTTGACGAAACTTTCCTCAGGCGGGGTGTTTTTTGTCCAGGAGAGTTTTGTCCTGCAACATGCATCAGCCATTTTCGAGTGGGTCTTCTGTGTCATTATTATGCTGTTCTACGGCACATTCGCTTTTGAATTCGCCGGGATATCTAATGACACAATGATGGTGCTGGCCCGAGGGCAATCTCTACAGTCCGTAAGCCGAGACCACAAAATGGAGTCTCTTGCTGGGGCCAGTCAGCACCAGCCTGAGAGCCTGTCCATACTGTAACCTCAGTGTCCTGTATCTTTCTCAACACTAGAAAAAACACTACAACCGCAGAGGGAAAGTAACAGAAACTGGACCTGGCTCTCATACACCTTTGCCAAAGAATCCTGCTCAGATTTTGCACATTTTTGAGAGACTTCTTCACTACCTGGGGACCTTTTGAATCGCACAGCTTCCATGCTGGGAAAAACAAAGATCATTGCCTGGATGTGTTGGAGTTTCCATTAGATCTCATTGGGATTTTTAAGTGTCTGCGTTACTTGGATAAAAGAACTACATGCGTACATTGGTGAAACCTGCTACAACAATGGTGTAGTCAACTAAACCGAAGCCTTTTGCAACCATCAACACTCAAGCATTTTAACATAGTGCCTCAAAACAAATGCTATTGTGCCTATTTCAGACAATTTCAGACAATTTCAGACAATGGATCCCAAAATGCTGATGCTTTCTGTGCCTTTAGGTTTTTTTCAAAGGCAGAGATGGCTAAATAACATTTTATTGTCACATATCTCTGCTGTCTGTTAACTGATCATGGTGGTTCATTTTGCCTTAATCATCGTATGCTGTCTGAAATGTATATTTCAGATGATTGTCATTACCGATGTGCCTTATACCAAAAACCAGATACCGATATTTAACAGAAATGTATGTCCATAGTCTAACTGCCTTAATTGAATATATAAGGCATGTATTTTTTTTGATATGCAGCAAATATTATGCTTGTTGTAAACAACTAAGCTGAACGAGATCAGCAAAAACCTCTCGTGAAACAGGCGCATAAGCTTATCACATTAAGTCGCCAGTAATTGGTGCCATTCCAGATGTCATGTTAGAGTCTATGAGTATTGCTGTACATTGTGACCAAATGTAATTGAGAAGAGAGTTTGTCCTGAGGTCAGTGTGATCATAGGTTTCCCTCTTTCTGTCACTGTGGGAATTGTTGTGTGTGTGTTGGGGGTTTATGGGAGTTGGTTACAAGGAAGTGTCTTGAAATGAAAGACTGAGTTTTCTCAGAAGCTGCCCTTTAATGTAAAGGGTGACTAGTTTAGGTGTTCTTAGATTACAGTAGGTCTCTGTGAGCTGTTTTTTGCAGACAAAATGACTTGCAGCAGGACTGCAAGTTCAGAATTGATTTTGTTTTAAAAAACAGATGCAATTTGGTTTACATTGGTCAAATGTTTTCATGTATGACAAAAAAAATCGTATTGTTCCTCAATTAATATCAAGGGAGTTTTGTCATTTCATTTGTCAGGATAAGAGCCATATTTATACCTATCACCGATTGATCCTACCAGTGCCATCCTGAAAACATATTTCGTGTCATTTCAGTTTACTAATTCTCTTCGCTCAGGAATTTCAGATCTGTCTTTTGCTGTCACATATCTTCTCTCTGCATTCAAGACTGCATCGATCCACCAGATATAAGTGAACGTTTTACCATTTCCGTTACTTGGTTATAACAGTTCCTTCATAGAGAGCTTTATTTTGCTTCAATTGCATCTTGCAATACTGTGTTAACCCCGTAAAAAATTCACTATATACTCACTTTCATTTTGTTTCAAATCCAAATGCTGTTATGTTTCCTGTGGAAGTCAAAAGAAGAAATTTTAAGCATTGTTGTGCAGCTCTATTCCTTCACAGTAATGACCACCATAAAAGTTTCACTGATAATCTTCCCCTTTGCTGAAGCTATGAAATCTCAAGAAAGTGATGTATCACTCCCATCAGTGCCATCAAATATGAGATTTGATCAGTGCAGAATAAGGGAGGATTTTCTGTGAAAAATGTATTAAATTTAATTTTGTTTCTCACATAAAATGATCACATGGCTAGAAGAACTGAAATACAGCAAACAAGTCACACACCAGTACACTGTTTTTGTGCATTTTGGAGCTTAACAGACATGAGATACATTTTTAAAGTAACATGCAAACAACCAGCATCTTCAAAAGTTTGCAAAAATTCAAATTTTTTGTTCCACAGGGGCAAAAATAAATAAAAATGTCAACATGAGGGTGAAAAAGTCCTTTTTGACTAGTCCTTTAAAGGGGTCATCGGATGCCCATTTGATATAAGCTGATATGATTCTTTAGGGTCTTAATGAAAAGTCTATAACATACTTTGGTTAAAATTTCTCAATAGTAGTGTAAAAAACACCCTTTTTACCTTGTCAAAATTAGCTCTGTTTTCAGCAAGTCGTTCTAGTCCATGTTGCTTTAAATGCTAATGAGCTCTGCTCATCCCGCCCCTCTCTTCTGTGGGGTGACGAGCAGTACTGTTTACTTTAGCCGCGAAACTTGCTAACTAGCACATATTAGGTTAGGCGATTTGCAAAGATTCATAAAAAACCTTATACTCACTTCTTGTGTAGATGAAGCTCGATCACGAATGATTCGCGCGAACATAGACCCATTTAGGCAGATCGGGGGTATCGGCGCATTCCCTTCAAAACGAAAGTAAGGTTAATCCTCTGCGTCTTCAGCGGCTCAGATGTCGGGAGTGAATGACGACTGCTATGTTCATTATTACATCCAACAACAAAACACCTCAATGGCTTAATCTGAGACATTCTTGTCTTCCCCTGCACCGGAGTCCATACAATGGCTGGCTCATGACAGCTCACTCAGGGCGGGTCTAAGGTAAGACGGCCTTGTCTTCAATCAACTATTGTGGGAGGGGCCTGTGCAGATCTACGTCATTCTGATAGGAATCTCAGAACAGCCTGATGTGAGAAAGAGGATTTTAAAAGAGGGATTTAAAAAAAAAAAACACTGGGTGGATTTTTATCATTATAGGATGGATGTTTACACACACTTCCAACACATTTATGTTCAAACAACAACAAAAGTGAATTTAGCATCCGATGACCCCTTTAAAAAACAGTTAAAAGAGTCATTTTTTCTGCATTACCTTTTGCCTAGACTTGTGCTCCTTCATGTATTATCTATTAGTTTGCTTAATCTTGGACTCTTGACAGTCAATAGCTGTATTGCGGAAAACCTGCTGTCATCATTCAACAAGACATCAGCATTTAATGACATACCAGATGGCAAAAATACCTTCACGTGCCTTTGTTTCAACCAAAGATTGGAGAAATGTTTTGGAGTTTTATGGCAGGATGTGTTTGATGGTGCTGTAAATTTGCCTTAAAATGTATGGAAATAAAGCAGAATCAGACATTACACTCGGTAAGCTTTCACTCTCATTTCTGTGAATGAACTTCTGTGAGTCATGTAGACTGTGCCACACAATTCCTGTTAGTGGTCACCATGGCCTTTGAGTTTATTTAAACAGATTGGATTTGGTCATTCTTGTTTGACTTATCAAGTGTTTGGTGACCAAAAGCTGAACTGTGTAGTAGTAAACATATTATTTGCACATAATGGAATGATTGGTTGGCATATTAACCAACAAATGAGTCATTCATTGTGTTTAAAGACATCCACACTGACACCAGAATTTTCCACAATTTAATTATTCACAATTATTTACATGTCAAATCCTTAATTCAATCTTAAAGACAAAAGTTGAAAATCTAAAAGAAAACAGTAAGAAGAAGATGGTTTATAGTGTTTTTAGGGGTTAATGCCTCTGTTGAACTCCCAGAAGTCTAAAGAAAAGCAATGAGTGGCTTTCACACACATTTCAAGTGTGCAACATAATCTGGCTTTGTTCATAACTGAAGTAGGCTACATACATACACACATATGCTCACTCTCCAGGGGTGACAATTAATGCAAGACCAGCACAGGATCTGTACACGTAAACAACAATATTCTCATAATATCCCTCTGCCATTATCAAACATTAATGAGATAATGAATTTTACAAATGAAGCATAAAAAGCTAATGTTCTTATGATGCAAAAAAAAGCACACAAATTAGACCCTTTTGAGACTGTAAATATATGATGCAAGGAATATGTTTATCAGATTGTATAACTTATAAAACCTAAAGCTCCCAATGGTCCACAATATGCTTATAACTCTTTGCAACACACTGCTGTAACTTGTTACAGCCACGATGAAAAACTGACTAAATAGTGAATTTGGCTCATGAAAAAGATAGAAATAGAAATTACAATGTAGTAAAAACTGACTAATTATGATTTAAATCATTTTAAGTATAAAGCTGAAATGTGTTTTTCTGAGGCACTAGTGGCACCAAACAAAATTGCACTGCAGTTTTCCCGAACTCTCCTCTGTTGATGGGAAAAACAGATATTCCCGCCCAAAACTTGCGCCAGTGTTGCTGCTGACAGAGTGATGTTTTGATAGCACCTCAGAGTCACAGTACATACACTTTTTAAGGTAATCAAACTATGGTATTATTATAAGGTTTTCTCTATATATTCTAAGCTGGTATAGGCTAGGATGCACTTTAGCCTTAAGGAATGCAGTGTTGCCAACTTAGCAATTTTGTTGCTAGATTTAGCAACTTTTCAGACTACCCTAGCAACTTTTTTTTTTTCAAAAAGCGCCTAGCAACAAATTTAGCTATTTTGAAAAAGTTTTTGCCAACTTTTAGCAACTTCTGTAAAGTGACTCAAATGATAAATAAATGCACATATTTTCATCTAAATTACACAAAAAGAGGAAACCATTGAACAGCTAGCCAGCCGAGCAGCACATCAACCTGGAGAGAGCTGGAGAAAGATGCCTAACAGTACAAACATCAAATGTGCATTAAGTTGCTAGTTCCAATTGGTCAATAATAAATGCACATTTATGATACCGCGTGTTATTAGCTTGTATATATAATTGTTGTTCAGTTAGGTTCACTGTAAGAAAAACTGTTCAGAATGTGCCGTTTTACTAGTTAATTAGAAAATACATAAAATGTGTAACTTCAATAATTCAATGTTGTAAAAAAAAATCCGATCATAAAGATGTTACTTATGTTTCTTGTACAAATTAAAATATTTTATGTTTATAATATTATATGAACAAATAACATTAAAAAATATATTTTTCGTAGAGATTTGAGTAATCTCGTGTATTCTACGTAAAAACTCTGTTTTGTGTCATGGTTATGCAATGACGTCATCACGCAATGACATCACAACGCCGTTTAGCAACTTTTAGCAACAAATCGATCTGCCTTTAGCAACTTCCCCTGAAAATTAGTTGGCAACACTGAAGGAATGATAGATTGTCATGAGTGCTGATGCGGTGAAACAGTTGTGAGGGATCTTTTCACGATAGACTTCTAAATAAAAAAAATTATTTAATAATTAATATTAATTATGGTATATTATTTAATTAATTAATTAATTAATTTATCAATCTTGACATTTACAGTATATATTCGTCTAATCTGAAATGTAGCATATGCGGGAAGAGAATTAAAATAAGCTGAGAGAGGAGCGCTGGAGGAAAGAGCGACTGAATGACTGCACCTCTCAGTTTAAACCTTGAGACTCTTGGCCATCTCCCAGGGGAACTCTGATCGGCCAAAATGACCGTAGCAGGCGGTGCTCTGGTAGATCGGTCTCTTCAGGTTCAGGTCCCTGTCAAGTAGAAATTGAGTTTGTTAGCTTTCCACCAAACAGCCCTTGTCTGAATCCTACTTTCACCATAACTGTAATTAATTAAATAAAATGTACTTAATTTATGTGCATCGTTACTTTTTAAAAGACGCTTAATACATAGTAGAATCGCCATTTAGACCAGTGGTTTCCAACCCTGGTCCTGGAGGCACCCCAACACTGCATGTTTTGCATGTCTCCTTAATCAAAAACACCTGATTCAGATCATCAGCACATTAGTAGAGACTCCAAGACCTGAAATTGATGTGTCAGAGAAAGGAGACATGCAAAATGTGCAGTGTTGGGGTGCCTCCAGGACCAGGGTTGGGAACCACTGACTTAGGTGGCTATTGATGGTAGCGATACTTCCCCTGGAGGAAATATCGGGAAATGTCATGTTTACATATATTAGCCTACTATGACGCTTGAGCAGGATTGTAATCAGTGTATTTCTTAGGATTTTTTTTTTCCCATGTCACATATATGACCCTGGATCACAAAACCAGTCTTAAGTAGCACGGGTATATGTCTAGCAATAGCCAAAAATACATTGTATGGGTCAGAATTATTGATTTTTCTTTTATGCCAAAAATCATTCGGGTATTAAGTAAATATCATGTTTAATGAAGATATTTAGTAAATTTCCTACTGTAAATATATCAAAACATTTTGATTAGTAATATGCATTGCTAAGAACTTCATATGGACAACTTTAAAAGCGATTTTGTCAGTATTTAGATTTTTTGCACCCTCAGATTCCAGATTTTCAAATAGTTGTATCTCGGCCAAATACTGTCCTATACTAACAAAACATACATCAATGAAAAGCTTATTTATATATATAAATCTCAATTTCAAAAAACTTGTGGTCCAGTGTCACATATTTTTAAGATGTGTACACACACTGGTTCATGTTTTATGGGGAATTCCAATAGGTGTAATGGTTTTTATAATCTACCGTACAAACTTTTTTTCTGCCCCTTAATCCTAAACCTAGCCCTCACAGAATTTTTTTTGCATTTTTAGATTTTCAAAAAACCTCATTTAGTATGATTTATAAGCTGTTTTCCTCATGGGGACTAATAATAATAATAATAATTAAAAAATCCAAAAACATTACTGGTATTACTATCCTTGTGGGGACATTTGGAAGGGAATACCAGTTACACACACACACACACACACAATATTGTAAAAATTTGTAATATCATACAGTTGAATCTGCCCAAAATTGTGCAAACATGTGAACTTGAACCAAGTTACATGCTAAAGTGTAAAGAATTCACAATATTGTATTACAATAGTGTCCTCATTTCAAGGGGACAGTTTTCACTTGCTGTTCATATTAAATATTTATATTTACTTTAATATAGAAAATGTTAATGTAGTTTTATTTTGTGCTTACTCATTGACTAAAATGTTATTTTCGTCTACTAAAAGTAGCTGCTAATTTAGTCAAAGTAAACCTGATTGGATGGGTATAACATTACATGACACTTTTGAACCGATGTAATAGCAGAGAATAACCCTTAATTCCCCCTTATTTTAGTGAACTAAATTCCACGTAAATATTGTTTCCCTCCATTTTCAACTCACCCACATAAAGTACTGAACTTAACCAGTGTTTTTAAGGCTGAAAAACAGAAAATGTTGTTTTCCTTCCCTAAAGTAGAAGAACATAATAAGAAGGTATTATCTTATTAATTGTTACCTAACAATGACACCTGGTCGGAGGTCAAAGTTCTTGTTGACAATCTGTAGCAACTCCTTCTCTGTTTTTTCTGATGAGCCGTAGGTGAAAAGGGAGATTGAGAGAGGGTAGGCGACTCCAATGGCGTAAGACACCTACAGAACACATTAAATATTCATGACCCTGCTCCAGACACCAGCACATCCATTCCAGTTTTAATCCATATCAGATCAAATTGGTCAATAATGTGGATCCATTTTTTTTTTGTCTAGACACAACCTTATGCATTGTTCACAGTTTTTTATTCAAGATGTTTACACTTTTGTCTTACCTGAACCAACACTCTTCTGCACAGTTTGGCCTTCACCAGAGACTTAGCCACCCAGCGTGCAGCATAGGCAGCAGAGCGGTCCACCTTGGTGTAGTCCTTTCCAGAGAATGCTCCACCACCGTGAGCCCCCCATCCACCATATGTGTCCACAATAATCTTCCTACCTGTGACACCAGCATCTCCCTGAAAAGCAAAGATTTTATATGGTTTAAACCAGGGCTATTCAATTAGTTTCATTTGAGGGCCGGATTATCGAATTGAAATTTTGAAGGGGGCCAAGGGGGTGGGTGGCCGTCCCAATCTCTTTCTGAGGGGCCTATAAAATTTGAAATTAAATTTAAATGCATATTCAGCAGTAAAATGAACTAATATTATCAACACCAACATCTATAAAAGGTTAACATTAGTGCTGTCTGTGAATCGATTTAAATAAAAAAAACAACTAATTATTCACATATTTTTCTGTAATTAATTGTGATTAACTGCATATTAATATATTTATATTGTTATAATTTCACATTGAACCTCCAAATTAATGTAGAAACAATATAAAGAGGGTATCTTTTTAAATATGTGTTTAATGGCATCTTTTTACTGAGTAGTCTATTATTAACCATGGCCAGTATTTTTGATAATGCAATACTGCTACTGATGTCTCTATTAAATGCATTTTCCCCTTAATTTGAGCCATTAATTATAGCAATTCAACGTTACAGTATAATTGAAAGCCATTATTTTTAACATTTACAAAAAAATTTTTTTTACTTTTAAGTTAAGTGAACTTAAAACAATCTTCACATAAACTATAAATTGTATATGCATAAACTATATAGATTAATCTTTATTCAAGCTACTAAACTTAATCAGCGACTAGAGCAGTCGAGTGATTTCTTTTTCTTTTGTTCTGTGATTTACATCAATATGACAGACTTCATCAGATTTCACTTTAAAAAAGTCTCAAATCCAAAGAGATATTCTTTATAAAATTTAAGAGTCAACCACGCCCTCCTAAAATGAGCGCTGTCACTTTAAAACCTGATGCACATGACGCGTAACTGACACACATCTGATTTTCTCCCAACTCTTTATGGTCATTTAGGATTTTATAACTAATTTAAGACTGTGTTTACGAGGTCACTTGCCAAAACCCAGCATTTTGACATAATTGTTTGTGTTTTGTGTCTGTTGAAGCGCTACTGGCGCGCTGAAGCGGCTCAGAATACAGCTGAACGCTCAGTCTTTCAGACTATACTCCATTTGATAATCATCTTCATCCAGTGTCGGCGCTATTTCTCGACAGAAGTTGTGGATATGTCATAACCCCCTCACACAAGCGCTTGTCAGCGCTGCCATTTATTGATGTTGCGGTCTCCGGTTATTGTTGTGCTTCTCTCATCCCTTTCTTTTGCGACTGTAAAACAACGGCTCGGCCAGTGTTGCCACCTTGTGGACAAACTAATTAGTGTAAAATAATGTGCGACCTGCGCGTACTCTTCCCTCGGGCCGGATGAAGATGAATGGCGGGCCGGATTTGCCCGCCAATTGAATAGCCCTGGTTTAAACAATAGTTCACCAAAAATGAGAATTCTGTCATCCTAATGTAATTCCAAACTAGTCAGTTATGTTTTTCTGTGAAAAAACAAAGGGAGAATTTTGTGAAGAATTATGAAACAGCTCTTCACCTCATAGAAGTTTGTGTGTAGTCTGTGTTTGTGCACAGATTTGAAATGGCTCACCATGAGAACCAGTGCTGTTGTGGTGTCAATGACATTGGCACGACAGCTTTGACATACAGTAGGTGAAACTTTTCAATTAATAATGATTTCATTTTCTCACACAAGGAATAGTATTCCTTGTATTGCTTAACAAGACTTGGAACATAGTGCAGAAATAATACTAACTACTTTGTGTTTGTTTTTGTTTTTTTGATAAAGCTGCACAAAGATTTCTCAAAAAAATTCATTCTGTAGAAAAAAAATACTGCATAAAGGTTTAAAACAACATAAGGGTGAAAATGTAATCACTGATTTTCTTTTTTAAGTGAATTAAACCTTTAAAATTCATTATATACAACAGTGTTTCATACAACCGTTTGAACCATAGAAAGTGCTCACCTGTGGCCCTCCGATGACAAAGCGTCCACTTGGCTGCAGATGGTAGACAGTCTTATCGTCAAGATATTTTGCTGGCACCACAGCTTTGATGACCTTCTCTTTCAGAATACGCTGCTGCTCCTCCAGTGAAATGTAGTCGTCATGTTGGACGGAGATGACCACTGTGTGGACACGCAAAGGAATCACAGCGCCATTCTCCTGCTTGTAGTGCACAGTGACCTGAAGTTTTGGAAAACATCTGAAGTCATCATTTCAGTTGATATAGGGAATGTGAAGGACATTTCCTGCTGTATGGTCTGAAAATGGCAGAATTCTAAAATAGACCAGAGGTTTCAGCTTCCTGAGAGCTGCCCAGCTTGAGTTGCTGGCATGCTCCTGAGATGGAAGGTGCACAGCCGTGTCCCCTGTCCCACTGGGAAAAGTAAGGATCGGGGGCGCTGGATGTCATGCTGAGGGTCATTTTCTCTCAAGCATTAAAAGAGACCGCCTCATGGTCACTATCTTGCTCAACAGCCATCACACCTATTGGCCAATGTGTTGGTTCAATGAACACTCGGCTGATAAGATAGCATGGCCAATGTCAGTCAGGGGCTTTGAACCTGCACATTGTGGCTCTAAAGACTCAATTATATCAACTTGTGATTGTAAGTGTGCAAAAATAACGTCACAACATTTTTTACTCTAAACATAATATTTAGTTTTTTCAGTCTTATTTTGCTGACCTGAGTTTTTGAGTCTGGGCGGAGCCATGGGATGGTGCCATCCCGCCGCAGCTCAGCCATTTTGGCATTGAGTTTGTGAGCGAGGACAATGGTGAGTGGCATGCACTCCTCCGTCTCATCAGTGGCGTAGCCAAACATGAGCCCCTAAGGCACAACGGAAATGCAATATGAGGATGTTTGTCTCAAACTATGTGCTCAAACACATTTTTACACATCTGTTGTGTTCGAACCTGGTCTCCAGCTCCAATATCTTCCTCATGTCTGTCAACGTGGACACCCTGCGCTATATCAGGAGACTGCTGCTCGAGAGCCACCAGCACATTGCAGGTTTTATAGTCGAAACCTAAACACATGGAAGAGCAAAGAGTGGACATATATGGTGGATGAGTTAGTAGAGATCTGAAGTACTAGGCGGTATGCTGAAAATCAAAGTATGTATTGATCCTGACCTTTTTCAGAGTTGTCGTAACCAATGTGTTTAATGGTGTCTCGCACAATCTTCTGGTAGTCAACGTTGGCCCGAGATGTGATCTCACCACAGAGAAGTACCATACCAGTCTTACAAACAGTTTCTGATGATTAAAACAACCTTAATTAGTCAAATGACCCATGACAAAGGAAAGTTGCCATTTTATAATCCATTGCTAGATTAGAAATGGAGATGTTATCCATTTAAATGCCCTTAAACTTTAGTCTGCACTAAAGAGTACAAGAAATGGTCACTCTATAACTGAACAAGAGTCAAGATAAGTGACCCGCTGTTGGACTATAAACTTTCAAACAATATATTGACAGTCATGTTTATACAGAAAGCCTTTACATGGTTATTTTGTTTGTGATTAAAACTATATTCACTCACCACAGGCCACTTTGGCATCCGGGTCCTGCTTCAAGTGTGCATCAAGAACTGCATCACTGATTTGGTCACAGATTTTATCTATTAACGAAATCACACCATTATGAAACAAAGTTATGTAATGACTCAGATGAAGGTTCAAGTGTGGGTTTAGTGTTATAACACCAGAAAGTTTCAGTTTAAGAGTTTAATGCCTGTCTTATAGTAAGCCTGTAGGACACAGTAATCCCAACAAAGCAAAACCCCAGCTGAGCAGCTGGAGGACAATACCAGTGGTCCTCTCCTTTCAGAATCATTCACTCAGTCTATAATTGGGCTGCTAGCTGAGGCAACAGTTTAGGTGAGTTACATCAGAAAATACGCTGTCCAAAACAACATCTCAGATAATATGAGACAAACAAGTCAAATCTATTAGATCGCTTCAGTCTGGAGCATTATGGAATAGATTTTTTTGCATCTTGCACATGCGCACCTATTGATTGATCTGCTGAAATTTGTGTTTATGGGAGATGTTTAGTAAGACTCTCAAAATTGTGTTCATGTGAACCAGACAGGTTAGTTTGCAGTGTTGCAAAATTTGTGTAGGAGGAACCAGACCGGATTAGATTAAAAGTCATTAAAACGTATTAAGAGTCACTAAGTTTGAAAGAAGCTTTAAAATATGTATTGTGAAATGCACTATGCAAATCAAACTGACTTAGCATTTTTCAGGAGTGCAGCATATGAAAATGTCTACATCACTTTGGCATTGCAGCATGACATGAGAGAACCGCAATATGGTTGATAAGAAATGTGAGGTCTGGCAAGTTCCCACAAGAAACAGAAATAACTACTGAAGCAAAATCTGTTGGCAAACAGGTGCACCGATGATTGACTCACTAGACAGCCATGGGAAAGTGTCATAATCAAATCATTCACTGTATCAGTATGTTCATTATGAAATAAATGGCATAGTAAATATGTAACTGAGAAAAGCCTCCAAGTGATATGTAGTAATTTAACACATATGTTAAAGTCATGACCCCTAATTGACTATTTTTGTCTACTACACTTTCACTCCATGAAATACCAGCTAAGCACATGGTACTGTGGAATTTTTGCTACTGAAAGTGTGAATGAACCCCATTGAACTGTTGCTTAAGCAGCTTACTTCTGTACAAACTGTTGCTAAACCAGCTCACCACTTCTATATGCTCCAATGACTTGACGAGGCAGGTGAATTAGTCTATAGGTACATGTCTTAAGGGGTTTTCTCCATGCAAGCACCCAGGTCCAGAATGCAAAATCTGTATAGTACATACTACAAAATGTAGAAAATTTAAATGTAAAAGTTCAGATAGAAAATCACCTGGATGCCCTTCTCCCACAGACTCTGAGGTGAACATGAAGGATCCGTCATCATGAGCGTCATTCATTCCTTCCATGTTTGCCAGCAACTGAACAGATCTTCGAAATCAACAGGACAAAATAATCTATCAAGTGCTCAATAATTTCCCTCCAACTTTGGCTAAAGCAGGCCAAGTATGCAGAGCTCCTTATAGTCCCGAGGGGATAGAAGAAAGAATGATAGAAAGAAAGAGAGGTTTGCAGATAGATCACAGACTATAACACACAACCTCGTCTCGAAGTAAGTTTGCCCCTATATATGGCAGAAAGAAAACACACACCCTAAGCTTTACTCACTCTCTCACTACCAAACGTACACACATACACACACGTGTCATGTGAACCAGTGAGGCAGACCATTCCAGGGGGTGTTGTTTGGGGGGAGGAGATCCAAACTTTCAGAAACTTTCTGTTAACCCCTTGTGCGCTCAGCTCTGTCATAGGAAGGTTTTCTTTCGGGTGGAGATCATCCTAGAAATCATCCTCACAGCATACTAATATTTATCAGGGCAGGAGTGCTTACAAACAGACCTGAAGGTGATTTATGATAAACTTTGTGGAAAAGTTATGTCCAGTAATATCAAATCTAAAGTGGGGTGTAGTGAAGTGTGCTTGGCTAAAATGAATTCTTTGTGGTTGTGTAATAAATGCATTGCAAAACCCTTTAAAAAAACATAATGGTTTAACATATAACAATCAAGGTCTGTTCCAAGACATGCTGTGCTGATCTTTGTTAAATTTTGAACTGTCAATGCTCAGAGTCTGCATGGGGTTTTGGATTATTATCTATACTGATATGACCAGTTCTTCTTATTTTTTTTCCGCAGTCAATTGTAGATTGAAGATTTCCACATTCTCAATTAAAAGTTCCTTTTCAAAGCTTCAAAGCTGCAATATGGGTCAAGCCAGGATGTGACCAAGGGTTAAAATGTCAAAATTAATGTAATTATTGTAATAGTGTACAGAAGTTATTTGTATACATTTTATTTTGCTGCTTCATTCTCTGATCCGGGGCGTTTGATTGATTTGCACACCACTTAATTTCTCTCAAAATCACAGCATTTGGATGTTACCATATAAATATGTAATTTCTAATAAAGTAAAAGAAGAACTTTACAAAATTATTCACAGATATTATCCTGTAAATGCAGTTGTTAGCAGATATATTCATAGTGTTTGTGATAAATGTACGTTTTGTAATGTATCTGTTGAAGATATTGAAGATTTATTTTTTCTATTTCATTTTGGGTTGACTTTAAAATAGACATTTAGGAAGACCTACTGGATCAAAACTTTGCAAAATTAATGTAATTATTGTAATAGTGTACAGAAGTTATTTGTATACATTTTATTTTGCTGCTTCATTCTCTGATCCGGGGCGTTTGATTGATTTGCACACCACTTAATTTCTCTCAAAATCGCAGCATTTGGATGTTACCATATAAATATGTAATTTCTAATAAAGTAAAAGAAGAACTTTACAAAATTATTCACAGATATTATCCTGTAAATGCAGTTGTTAGCAGATATATTCATAGTGTTTGTGATAAATGTACGTTTTGTAATGTATCTGTTGAAGATATTGAAGATTTATTTTTTCTATTTCATTTTGGGTTGACTTTAAAATAGACATAACAAAAAAATTAAACAAAGCCCTTAATTTAGAACCTCATGATATTTTACTTTATCAAAACCTATCTTTTTCTGATAAACATATTTATATTATTAATCTGTTAATTATCTTAGCAAAGTTTTATATTCATAAGTCAAAAGTAATTCAAAAGAAACCATCATATATTACATTTTGTAACACTGATCTTAAAATATACTTTGAAACCCTTCCTCATATGAGATCACAAAATAAGAAGCTAATAAAAACAATACAAATTCTAAAGCTTTTCAAAATTATGTAACTGCCCTAATGTATATATGTATGTATTATTATTTATTTTATTTATTTTTATCCTGTTATTTTAATTTTATTTATATATGACTTCATATATATGTTTGTATTAATTCTGCGTTTTTGTTGTTGCTGTTGTTCTGTTTTGCATGCTTTGAGATTGTGCCTTTGTGTGATGGAACTGAATAAAGGGAAAAAAACAATTCTCTCAAAATATTTCAAGTGCTCTAATACATGAATTTGAGCTGAATAATGACACTTGTCTTGGGTTGCTTTACAGCAGAATTTAATTTTCCCACTTAAAGGGTTAGTTCACCCAGAAATGGTGTTGGTCTTCCAAGCTGTTTAATGGCAGTCAGCGGGTGCTGCAGTGCTTCAGTCCAAAAGAAGTGAAATAAAGCACAATAAAAAGTGTCTCACACGGCTTCGGGGGGTGAACAAAGGCCTCCTGTAGCGAATGATGCATTTTTGTAAGAAAAATAGCCATATTTAAAACGTAATAATCACTTTAATAAACGGAAGCAGTTCCGGGCAGATGATGTATGTGTAACGGGGCTGACAAGACGTGGGACATGTGGATCCATCTGCAGGCTTTATTAAAGAGACGTGGTAAACAGGCAGGGTCAAAACACTGGCAAACAGGTATATGGCGGGCAAAACACAAGAATAGTCACAGGGCTAGCGTAGGTCACCGATCAGCTAACACGGAAGCCCAGGGGAGAGATCAAAACAATGGTCACGAATTATAAGTACAAAACGAGGATTTGTGAAAAAGAATGTCGATTCAAAGGATTTTGATATAAGCCAAGAGGAGACTGGTTTTACTTTGCTAAAGTAAGGAAACTTTGCTTCCTTTGATCCTGTTAACAAACGTTGGTTTTCCCGAGACTCACCGGCGCGTGACCAACGCTGAACTCATACGTCATCCGCCCGGAACTGCTTCCGTGTACAGCTGTTGGCGCAAGCTAGATTAAAGTAATTATTAAGTTTTGAATATGGATATTTTTCGTACAAAAACGCATCGATTCGCTACAGGAGGCCTTTGTTCACCCCCCGCTTTGCTAAAGTAAGGAAACTTTGCTTCCTTTGATCCTGTTAACAAACGTTGGTTTTCCCGAGACTCACCGGCGCGTGACCAATGCTGAACTCATACGTCATCCGCCCGGAACTGCTTCCGTGTACAGCTGTTGGCGCAAGCTAGATTAAAGTGATTATTAAGTTTTGAATATGGATATTTTTCTTACAAAAAAACACATCGATTCGCTACAGGAGGCCTTTGTTCACCCCCCGGAGCCGTGTGAGGCACTTTTTCTTATAAATGGATACGCTTTATTTCACTTCTTTTGGACTGAAGCACTGCAACAGCCGCTGACTGCCATTAAACAGCTTGGAAGATCAAAGACAATTTTTAATATAACTCCGATTGGATTCATCTGAAAGAAAGAAGTCATATACGCCTAGGATGGCTTGAGGGTGAGTAAATAATGGGCTAATTTTATTTTTTGGGTGAACTATCCCTTTAAATTTGCATCACTGATTCTTTTATTTCTTTGTTTATTACTGTGACAAATCTGCATTGTATAAAGTGCTATATAATTAAAGGTGACTTGATAGAAAGCAAGTTTAATAGTTAATAGTTTATTGTCATTTAGTAGATGCTTACAAAGCAACTTGTAGTACAGTAAATGCAGGGCCCTCCCCTGAAATAATCTCATGCCGTGCTGTCAAAGGCACAATGGTGACAGGGCAGGATTGTGATCTTAGTTACTCTCCAGTTCTTTAGGTGCCCACAAATGGAATTAAACCTACATCTTTTATGCTTGAGCAGAAAGACAAACAAAATCTACAGGAACCTATAGGAATGACCTATATAACTACTGAACTGGCTGAATTGATGGTGGATTGCACAGATGCTGAATAAATGTATTGATGCTGATCCGTGAACAGATGTGTTTAACTTAAGCATTTTAATATTATAATTTTGCAGTTGGTGTTAAGTGTACAAATTTTGTTTTCACATGACATTTTGGAGGGAACAAATGAGTCAATGAAGTGAGATGGCAAGACAAAGGTCAATTTCTTGAGGCATAAAAGATGAACTCTGAGAAAAAAAAACATAATTAGGTCCACTGACATTTTTCCACTGAACAATTGAAGACCATTATTTTCAATAATCATTACATTATAAAAATAATTAATTCTAATAAAAACATTTTTACAAAAAAAGACTGAAAGTGAGCATTGATTCTTTTTTTTCATGTAAACTACACATGGACAAACAGGTGAGCACGTGAGACCACACTTTATGGACTATGATCTTTTAGCTGTGAGTAAGATGTGTGGTAGCTGTTCAGAGATGGCCCAAAAATCTGGTCAGAAAACAAACTCAACCAAACAGGATGAGAAAACGAATGCAAGCAGGGCTAAAATGAACTGGTTTAAAAGTTCATGGCTGACAGTCACAAGCTTTGTATATTGTGTGCGTGTATGACTGATCCACTCCTGAAGACACATATGACAGAACTATTCATGTCCATAATATGTCCTAGAAATATAGACCTATCATTATGTTGATTTCAAGATTTGTTCATGTTGCAGTTATAATTTAATCTTTAAATGAATTCAGGTGGCTCTGAAATGAAAGGTTTATGCTTTCCTTACTTAAATGAGGCCAAATTAATTTTGTGTTTAATTGTAATTGTATATAAAATGTTTGGTCACACTTTAGTCTGGGGATCAGTTCTCACTATTAACAACAACTTTTGCCTCAATAAACTCTTAAATTGGTTAAAAGTTAGTATAGGTAGTTGTTAAATTTAGGTATGGGGTTAAGGGATCTAAAAAATGGTCATGCAGAATATGTGCTTTATAAGTAGTAATAAACAGCCGATATGCATGCTAATAAGCAACTAGTTAATAGTGAGAATTGGTCCGTAAACAAAAGTTGCCAAATGTTATAGTTATAGATGATATTCTGCGTTCTAGTTCTCTTATTGAGCCTAAAATTCATGTACAATAATATTTTAGGTACTGAAACTCAAAATTAATTAATCAATCCCTAAATGATAATAATTTGTGACAACAACTGTCTTTTGGCATATGTATGTGACAGGCTGTCTAGATATGACTTTGACCCATTCCTCTGAACAGAGTTTAGTAGGATTGACCAATCTCAGTTTTCAAAAAATGCCACTATTTCTCAACTGGGCAGGGATGGGGTCAATTGTAGGGCATTCACCTTTTTTCATGTGTCACCCTAGTGTTCATTTGTCCTTGTGTTCGAGATCATTGTCCAGCTAAAAGATTAACTTTCTCCCACGCTATAGTTTCAAAAGACTGTAGGACATTCTCCAATGGTATTTCCATCCATTCTTGCTTGATTTCAACAATACATATAGTCGTTCTACCAAGTAATGTCATCATCATATTGCAATTTAGATATTTTGAAGTCTGGGCATTGTTCGGATTTTGAATTTTATTTCATTTTTCTTAAAGAAAAGCTTGTTTTGTGGTTATCTTACCACAAGAGCTTGCTAATGGGCTTTTTGGCAAACTTCAAATTTGGCTTCTTTTGTATCACTCACCCACACAGGCCTGTTATGTAGAGCTTTGTTGACTAGTGCACCTTTACAGCGTAGTCAGTTTCTGAACTCTGTAGCTTGTTCAAAAGAATTACTTATTGTTTGTGGCTTTGCTCACAGGTGTTCCTTTTGTGGGCATTTCTGTGTTTTAATTCTTTTGATTTATCTTCCTTTTCGACCAGGTTCACTCATTGAAAATGGCCATTTAGTCATTATCCCTTTATTTAGAATATGATCCCAGTTGGTGTGGATGAGGTGCATCATTTAAGTTTTATCAGGAAGGTGTTATTGTTGCTTCTGCTGCATGCAAGAGAGATAATTAATACTTTTACATAATAATAACATAATGTATAATGCATAACATGATAATATGTTGAGAAATAGAATACATTGTATATAAAACGTGGATATATGCATTTGTTTTACATCTTTTTGTTAGGCTGGTCAGTTTCTGTATCAAGATGATGATGATGTAATTGTGGCAGAAATACACAGGTTGAAAGGTTGATGTTAGTTGAGGTGAGAAGCATCTATTTATGTTTTGTTACCGTTCTCTTGGTACAAAACGTATGTGGCTGCTGCTGGTTGGTGTACGGTGATAAACACAAGTTGTCACGTGCCCTGCCCTATTTCTTTAAAGGTAAACTCTTTTGATAAGCATGGAGGAGTGAAATGTGTCAGCCAATGGCTAACTGAGACGAGGATGTTTAGTAGGTGGGTACGTATGCTTCCAGCTGATTGGCCTGTACCCCAGACACATGGGTAAGACAGAAACTCTTGAAAGTGCTCCAGTGAGGGGGACCTAGGTGAACTTTACAGCTGGTGCTGGGTATGAAACCTAAGCTGCGTCTTGGATTTGAAACTGTGTGCCATCTATTTATGACCTCTCATTATGCATGACACAATAGATCAATAAACTCATGCAGTCTCCACCCCGACACTCACTGCCAGTTTAGAGCCTTCAAACTAAATAAAGTCACTGTGCATGAAGCATGGAACACAGATGAATTATTTTACAGTTATTTTCATTCAAAAATACAATTAAGCACTCTGTTACTGCTTCATTGTCATTACTGTAATAATCAACTATACTGCAACCACAGTTGCTACTATAACAAGCGAAGGAGGTTTCCCACATTGGCTCGGCGGTCGGCTGGAACGCAGCAGCTGCAGGAGAGGGTGGGATGTTGGGACAACTTTCATCTCAGCACATTCCAGCCTACAGCAGCCAGAAGCAACTGGCCTCTGGCCCTCTCCCCTAAAAATAACTATTACCACTAAAACAGAGCTGGCCCAGATCCACTAACCTAACTGTATCATCTTACATAATCAAATTCTTAACACTTGTAAGCAAACACACCTGGGACTGACTATGTGCTAATGTAGTGGAAAGAGCTCTGGAACTCATGAAGGACGAACATATCTTGCAAAGGTCTGTGTGAAATTTACAGAAAGGCGTGACATTCACTTTATTTGTGAAATATATAACTATACTATACAAACATACCTTGTTTTTATATGTCCTTGTTATTACATAAATCATTGTGCAGTCGTGTATACTGGACTTTCGTGGTTATAATAATGTCCTCAAAACATCAGTACAAAGACATCTTCACTTTTTTAACTTCTGTGTCTCATTCAGTCAGCTTTAATGTGGTCTAATGGGTTTTTGTCATTCTTTTGGTCATAATACAAAGTATGATAGCATGATGTCCTTAGATCTTCGGTAATCTATATAATATGGTAATGTTATGCCTGTAATTGACACTGAGACTCGAGCACCAGGACCACAGTGACATATCTTCATTTATATGTAAAGCAATAACTGGTGCATGACATAAACAACAGATATACATTTTTAGATGAATAAATCATCTGTATCCACAGCAGAGAGTCTGTCTGACCCAGATGAGTGTGATGTACAAAATATTATATATAATGCAGCTGCTTCAAGTGCATGGCTGTAAATTAGCCTGTAGAGGGCAGTAATGTGCTATATCAGGAGCATAGATATTGTATACTTTACTCTTTTTCTCTAGGTAGATATGCCCAGTGAATTCAGTACCTTCAGTACACTTTAGAATAGATCAGTGAGAGAGATATTCTTCTACATATAAATAAAAGCTGCAAAGAAAAGATGTTTTAGGAGGAATGTTGCCAGTAAAAATATCCTTGTATACTGCTGGAATACATTTAACAATCCTAAAAATATATTTTAAATCATACAAACATTGTTCATCTTGTTATAGGGCACAGTCTAAAAAAAAAACAGAAACTAATTTCTATTATTTTTAAGTGCGTTGGTTTTAATCTCATTAATATAGTAAATATTTTTAGGTCATTGAAGCATTCTGTCTGAGTCATGAATTATTGTAGGAACAAATACACAGTGTACAGTAAATTTTCAAAATGCTTTCTTCGAAATCGAATTCTTATCATTGTCACAATTTAATTTCCAGGTGTTCATTTGATTTCCAGCTGCTAATTTCTGTGTTCTGTAAACAGCTGGTCACGTTAACCTCCTCAGTATACATTTTCAAATGTGAGTGGTCCATGTGGGAATGAATAGATTAGCAGCCTGCTGAAAACAGAGGATGATTCTTAGCACTATTACAGTTGTAAGGCTATGGTTAGGTAAGATCAAAATATTAAAATGCATTTAAATAATGTAATTATCTTTTAATAAATATGTATTTAGTGCCAAATTTAACAAATATGATTCAGTTGGAGAAATATGAGCCTGTAATTGCTTTCAGATTAGTTTCAATTTCTGTCTTATAAACACTGATTATTTCCGTTTGTTATTTGTTTAGAATTCCCCATTTATGTTACAGCAGTTCTATATATAAACCAGCATAAACAGTTATCATGTGATCTTTCAATATTCTAAATCCAAGCCCTTTGTACAAAAGTAGTTCTTGTAAAAGCAGTGGAACTAAACTTTCTGTATGTGTTTAGAACGTATTTTAACCATGGCGTCTTTGCAGGTTCTTTGAGCAGTATAGGCTCATTCTTCGATGTTCTCTGTGCTCATATACAGAGTTTTTCCTTAAAAAGCCTTTATGGGATTCCGGGTGTGCATAGATATTGTATGTCACCCTTCCAGTTTTTTTTTTTTTTTGCAAACCCTGGTGTGTAGTATATAGTTATTGTAAGCCATGTATGTTGGCTTTGTTCAACAACAAATAAACAACCAAAAAAAAAAAAAAAAGCCATGTGCAATAACGTCAATAGCCTAATTACGTTTTACTGTAAAATGTAGTGAAAAAAAAAAAAAGCCTCGACTATAGTCCTCGACTATAGAGTCTAGAGTTGGTGTCACATAAAAATATGTTACTGCATTCATATCTCAACCATTTTATATAATTTAAATAATTTTGTTAGATCAATAGAGTAAGTGTGATTTCAGTATGAATTGTTTATAACTGTAATAAGCATTATTTTTATCATCTGGCACTTCTTTTAACATCTGTGTGTGTGTCTATAGAATATCAATACCTTTATCCGAGGCCTCTGTGCTATGAAGCCCCAGCTGGATGAACTTAGGGTCCTTCTGTATGTTGTTGTTAAGGAAGACATGGACACAAAAATACAGGACTTCAAGAAGTTCTTCACTGGAGAAAAATTTGTGGATGTGCAGATGGATATGCCTTTAGATGGTCTTCAGTGTTTTAACTTGATGTTGAAAAATATCATCTTGTGATATTTAAATGCATGACTCAAATGTGTGGTTCTTGTCATTGCTTTCTTCTGTTTAAGATGCATTAATAAATCACATTTGATGTCATTAAATAAAATTGAAAATATTTCCTTGCTACTTTCTGTCATATGCAGAAATCGTTCTACAGTTTTTGTCGGTGACAGATGGACTTGATTTGAGCACGTAGGGGTGTGGGTTTATTTTGTGGGCCTTGCAAAGACATTTCATGAGTTATTTGAGAGTAGATGGCTGCATTCTAGGCGAAGTGTTCTTGGCCTTCTAGTCTCTATGATGACAACCTATTCAAAGATTTCTGAAACTTTTATAAGTATTTTACCAATAATTAAGCTTGACATACAAAAGTGAAAGTTTGTGGATTTTTTTATATTTCTGAAAAACGTTGTTTGCAGCTATTTCATGTCTCGGTGGTCTAAAGTGTGATTATGAATGAGCGCTTGTGTTTACTCAAGAAATTCTTGAGAAGTGGGACAAAACAGCGTGCAAAATTGAAAAAATTAAACCTTGTACTCAGACAAATGAAACTACATTTATGTATCTTATATGTACTAAGCTACTGAGCTATGCTTTGATACAACCTCCCA
>NW_015505224.1:1892002-1921412 GCF_001515645.1 Sinocyclocheilus grahami
AAACATGCATGTGTCATTAAAAAACAACCTTGATTTGATAGGAGATATTATTAAGTGTTGCTTTTGATAAAACAAGCTCTTTTTCATCATTAAAAAGAAAATCTTTATCCATTTTATTGCATATGAATGCTTGAACCCTTCTCTGTGGACACACTGTTTTTGTGGACATTAATAAACAACAGATTTGGTATAATAATGAGAAAATGTAATTGAAGGTGATAATTGTGTTAAATACATTCTATTATTAATCCCTCATGACATTTCAAATGGAAAATATTTTTATTTTTAAAGCTAATAGCAGTTACCCTCGCTGGACCTGTTTTGTCCCATGTCTCAAGAGTGACTACAAGCCTGTGTCTACAAAATTAGAAGGTCTCACAATAAAGAACTTATATTTAATCGTTGTCACAGCCGGTGCCTTTAAATTTGTGTATTAAACTACACGAACCACAATAAAGGATTTCTAAAAGTTTTGCGCAGTAGGCTACATATTCTTGTGTTGTTGTCTCTTTAAGAGGTTGGACAGGCTAGAGCTCCTCCAACGAAATGCGTCTGTCGCTCGGACATAGACTGTATAAAAACAGCTCGGACAGACTCTGTCCCGCACCGCAGTTTAACAGCCAGCCAGCTGACACGGAGCCGTTGAACCGCAAGCTGTGAGTATTATTCGTTTTGTTGTGTTTTTAACTTTTGCGCAGTAATGCAGATAATAATGTATATTATATTCTTATCGTCAACGCTTGTATCTGGCATTGCAGCAACAATCTAACTCTAGCTAGTCAAACAAGCTAGCCAGCAGGTGTTAGCTCGATGTACTTTAGCCTACTGTGCAAGCGGTGCACAATGAAAAACAATCTATGCTAACTCGCCATTGCCTACAACATTACTTGAATATCCTTTTAGTATCCTTACGTTTAATTAGCATATGTAGATCTTTGTCAATTTTGCGTGGGGTCAGTAAGCTATTAAGTTATTACTTATTGATTTATTTTTTTTAGTTCTTTACACTTCCACGCCAAATGTAAACCGGTTAGGCTTGACGATTGTAGAACACTAAGTTTGTTAACGCTTTTGATCTTTCTAGAATTCAGTAACGTTACATCACATGAATGACAGAAATCCGCACAAGTGTCCAGGATAAACAGTTTATTGGCGGTCATATCAGCCTAAGCATCATTTTAACGTGTGCTTGTATAAAAATGTCCTTTGCAGTTCAGTTGTTTTTCCATTTCGTGAGGTAACTGACTTTTCTGGGAGGAGGATAAATATTTAAGCACTGCAGACCTTTAAATAGGTAAATCATACCTGCAGAGATGTGCAGTATGGCCTTGTGAAAAATGGATGCTCTAATTATATGTGGACACGTAGTGTTTTGCCATTTTAAGTGCACTAGAAGAGTACACTTAAGAAGTAAGCTTATTTTTGTGTTACTACCATACTACTGCACATGTAAAGTGATTGATTTAGTTTAATTTAAATTGTTGTTTTTCACTATTGCAAATTCCTCATTATAATTACATACATGACATACAAATTTTAATAGAAAATATATTGAAGCATATTTCTGATTACCATAATTGCTTGTCAGTACATTCAACAGTATACTTCAACCATATTTCAAAGGCAATAGAATTATGAAATGCATATAAAGATGTACTCAAGTTTTTTTATTAATTGCGTTATACATTTTTATTTAATTGCAACTGACATGCAATTAAATGTAAAAAAAAAACCATTACATTTATTTAGCAATTAAAGAGGTTCTTTTGGAGTATTTTATTTCTGTAATAAATACTTTTAAAAGTGTACCTCTTTTTCCCAAGTGTGCAAAGAGTCTTTATTTTGGTTTCATTTTTACCTACATTGAGGGGTAAAGCGCTGTTTTCCTTTCCTCTCCAGAGCTTTTCACTGAACTGCACTTTTACCCGATTGGGAAAGGTTGGCTAAACTCACCTTGGATGTTAGCAATGGCCCTCATGCGACTACGACCCATGCGTTTGACCCTTTTGTCACCAAGAGGAAGATTTTCTCTTTGTGTGAATAGTGATGTCAAGTACAGAGTATCTGTGTCCCAGTCCCCCCAGCTTCTAGCCTTTGATAAGACAGTCGTAACTCATAACTTCCCTCCAAAGTATCTCCCGCTGACCATCACTGCATGCCGTCTGGCGTTCATGACATTAGTGCTCCCCACTTCTGTCAACTCTATATGCTTACGTGCTTTTTCGGCAAACCGGCACTTCTCAAGAAAAAGCCAGAACAGCCAGTCTCCCTTTAGAAAGACAAAAGGTACTGCTCCTGCCCCAGCATGTCTTGGTATAGAGTTATAGCAATTACATGCTTGCCTTTAGTACAAATATGTGAGGTTAAAAAAAAAAAAAATAGACTCTTTGGGTGAAATGGTATTCTTTGCTTGCTTGGGTTGATCGTGAAAAGGAAATTACAACATGGCTTCCACAAATGACTCTGTTATTGTTGTGTATTGTTCTGTGTTCCTATGCACCCTCCTATGTTACGTGAGGAGTACGTAAACGCCGTAGTTTTTGGAGTAGTGTCTTTAGGAGAAAATAAACGGCAAGCATTAGTTGAATGCTCACTCTCGTCTCACGTGTATTTCTTAGAAAATAAAAAGTCATATATAACCGTTATTGAAACAATGTTTCATGCGACCTACCATTCATATTTTCCCCGCAGTGTCATCGTCTGTCCTGGAGGGTGAGACGCTAGCTATGGGCATGTGGTCACTCGGCCTTGGCGCTGTGGGGGCCGCCATCGCCGGCTTAATACTTGCAAACACTGACTTCTTGCTGACTAAACCGGCACCTGCTTCTGTAGCATATCTAGGGAATGCTGACCTCAAAACCATCAACAGTGGTAAGAAATGATTTGAAGTCCGCATGAAGTGATAAGGATTTTTTTTTAATGAAATTTTGAAACATAACTAAGAAGAGCATTGAAGGAAACGCAGTATTTATTGAATGTTTTTCATCTGTATGAATTCAGATGAGAGGGCTTTAAAAGCGAAAACTCTCTGGGAGAAATCTGGTGCGGTGATCATGGCTGTCCGGCGACCTGGATGATTTTTGTGCAGAGAGGTAAAGTGATCATGTTCCTCATAACAAAGTTCAGGTGCTTTTTTTTTTTTTTTTTCCCCAGACAAAATCCGAGCACTTTTTTGCATTTTCTGCACTGATTTGAGGGAAAATCTATGTTAAAGGAATAATTCACCCCCAAAATTTTTTACATTTACTCACCCTCAGGCCAAGATATAAAGCATTACATCACTTGCTCACCAGTGGATCCTCTGCAGTGAATGGATGCCGTCAGTATGAGAGTCCAAACAGCTGATAAAAACATCACAATAATCCACATGAGTCCAGTCTGTCAATTAACATATTGTGAAGCGATAAGATGCATGTTTGTAGGAAACAAATCCATCAAGGCATTTGCTAAACAATTGTTTCTGACCAAAATACAAGTCCACAATCCATAATAATGCTTCCTTCAGTGAAAAAAGTCCATCCACATTTGTCCTCTCTCATCAAAGTCCACTGACACATTTTTCTGTCAGGACCACTATCGTCAAAGATGATTGACAATTAGCAAACAGTTTGGATTGGCGGTATGGTTCTGTTCTGGGCAAGAACTCCCTGCGCATCCATGCAGCCTAGCATGGATAAGAGCAGGAAGAGCAGCGATAACCCCCCGGGGTAAATCGAACTGAACCAACATGAATGTATTGCAGATATCATTAAGTTCAAAATGTAATGTACACATTTAGAATTAGTCTGATTCAAAGGAGAATCAGAAGGCTGAATCCTGACTGACAGAGGAGGAGTTGGGGATGGAGGAGGGTAATTAGCTATTGAGCAATGCGAAAACTGCTGATAATCCTGATGGACCTTATATATGAATGCTTAGATGGGTGTCGTATTCCTATAGGTAAATTCAGCAAATGTTCATTTTGGGTGAACTATTCCTTTAAAAAGAAGCTAAGAATACTACACTACTATTAGTTGCTAAAAGCACAAACCCGTAAGTCTAAATAATGAATACATAAGCATGTGGGGCTGCTGATGACATGATTGTGTATGTGCAGGAGGCCTCTGAGCTGTCCTCTCTGAAGCCCCAGCTGGATGAGCTCGGGGTCCCTCTGTATGCAGTTGTGAAGGAGAATGTAGGTACAGAGATTCAGGACTTCAGGCCTCACTTTGCAGGGGAGATCTTCCTGGATGAAAAGGTTAGTAAAGGCATGGTTCACCCCAAAATGGAAATTGTCATTTACTGTAATTCCAAACCCATAAGACTTCTGTTCATCTTCGAAACACAAATGAAGATGTTTTTAATGAAACCTGAGTTTTCTGTGCCTCCTTTCATTTTAAGTCCATGAAACCAAAACTTTGACGCTTCAAAAATTTCGTAAAGGGATCATAAAAGAAATCCATATGAATTGAGATGTTTAATCCAAGTCTTCCGAAAAACACTCACATGTATAGTACATAGAGCAATCAAGCCTGCATGATTTATTACCAAATGTATTACAGAATAGAGCATAAAGCTACCATTAATTAATTATTCATTCTGCTTGGGTGTCTAATTGTGCACAGCAAGCTTTTTATGGGCCACAACAGAGGAAGATGGGTGTGCTTGGTTTCATTCGCTTGGGAGTCTGGCAAAACTTTATAAGGGCTTGGAGGTCAGGTCACCAAGGCAACATGAATGGAGAAGGTTTCATCCTGGGAGGGGTGTTTGTCATCGGATCAGGTGAACAGGTAATCTATTAGATATTTCATAGCACCATTACAAAGCAAGAAAGTGCTTTCGCAGTGCATTTCAGAGCTTCTTCAACTACTTGCTTGTCTACACATATCCTGTTTTTTGTTTTCAGGGGGTTCTTCTAGAGCACAGAGAAAAGGAGTTTGGAGATAAAGTCAGCATACAGTTGGTTTTGGAAGCCGCTAAGAAAATTGTGGTAGAAAAGTAGATGTTGTCGAAGTTTGTCAGGTGCAGCAAAGCTGCCAAGTTTGATTCAAATAGATTAAGGAAAGTTCTCCCTTGATGGAGTCAGAACCCACCTCATCACATCTCTCCTACTAATGCCGTGAATAGAGAGAAAAGCTCAGGTTGTTGAATTGTTAGCACTGACTGGTACATTTAAGAGCTAAGTAACAATGGCATAGAATTGCATGTGGCCTCGTTTTAATTCTGGTGCTTTAGTATGTACAAATGGGACTAATGTTGTGTAATTGTTTTTGCACTTTAGAAATTGCTTGTCATGAATCATTGTATTGTTGTTTTTCACCTTCCTGCATTCCTTTGGTTGCCTGCTGCCACACTGGTGGTTTTCTGTGGTATGTGTATTAATGAAAGTCTGTTTCCAAACTCCATGTTGAAAGAGCAGATTTGATGCAAACACATGCTTACAAATCTGCTGGTTTCTGGTCAGTGAGCAGCCAAAGGCTTAGCTAGGGGTAGACAAAATGAACAATAAACAGGTCCTCTCCAAAAATTCAATGTCTTTATTTGAGATACTTTTGTGTATTATCCATGTGAATTGCAGTAATTTACGTAGTATTTCTCCTCGACACAACATGCTACTGAGCCATTCAGCTCTAATCCCTGATTAGTATTTGCATTTGCAACAAATGCAATTCTCCGCCCACCTACTGGTACGCTTGCATTTTAAAAGCAGAGGACTTTGAAACGGCCCTAAGGATAGCGTTTTGCTTGTTTAATTAGAAAGTGGTGTTCCATCTGGGGAAGCCAAGCCATCCGGTTCAGAATATGCCTGATTAAAGGAATAGTTCACCCTAAAATGAACATTTACTCCCCTACAATGAATTGTTCACCAATGGATCCCCTGCAGTGAATGGGAGCTTTCAGGATGAGAATTTAAGCAGCTGATAAAAGCATCACGATAATCCGTGACTTCAGTCAATCGATTATCATGTTGTGAAATGAAAAGCTGTGTTTGTAAGAAACAACTTCAAGGCATTTTAACTTTTAAAGCATTGCTTCTGGCCAAAATTAATCCATAACTTTTTTTTTTTTCTTTCTCCGGTGGAAAAGTTCATCCTTTGTTGTCCTCACCTTAAAATCCACTGACATGTTTGCTTAAAACCGTTTTCGTTTGTAAATGCTGCTTGATCTGGGCATATTTCTCTCCTGATTCAGACGAGGCGTGTATTTTAGCTGGAATTTTTTTTTTTTTTGTCGGCAAAGGTCTATGAATTTGTTACAAATGGTTTCTCACTTCACAAGACATTAACTGATGGGCTAGAGTTGGGTGGATTATTTGTGACTTTTTTTATTATTTTTTTTTTAATCAGCTGTTTGGACTCCTATTCTGACGGCACCCATTCACTGCTGAGGATCCATTGGTGAGCAAGATGTAATGCTAAATTTCTCCACATTCATCTATATCTTGGATGACCTGAGGGTTGTACTATTCCTTTAAATCAACTGTTATATGCCAAATATTTTCTTGGTTTTTCTAAGTATGATGCCCCTCTTTAGCAAATGCTGACAAACAAAGTAGTCTCAGACATAGTTTAATATCTTTATTACATTGTTCCAGATAAAATAAGACAAGGATTTAACAAAACGATATAAAATGCTGGAAAAATAAAACAAGCACCAATAATAACATTGAATAACTGTGCTGAAGTGGGTATTCCTTTACATGCAAGTAACATCACCCCCATTCTGCACTTTTCACACTAAAGGAAACCAATCAATAAATTGTGCTCTAAGCATGTGTGCCGTGAATCAATTTTCTTTTGGCGAGGTCTTATTTGGTGTGGCAATCTATATTTTGTTTTGACATTATACAATTTAATCGACAACCATAATGTTATAACTACATATAGAAAATAACATGATCACTGTAAGTTCATTAACAACATGATATTAAAGGTGCTGTAAGTTTTTGACTCTACTAAGAAACATGCTAAGTTAACAGGTTTATCTGAAAAACAATGCTAGTCAGTTATTCTCCTTTGAAAATGTGTGTTCCGGGACGGAATGTCGGTCTCTGTTTTGGTTTGTGAAACCTGCCCACTGCCAGTTTACCCAATTGTATTTCGGCACCCCGGGTTGTCAGTTGGCGGAAAACACAGCGCATTTCATTCATCGTCAATCTAGCAACCTGCGTGTGCGTAAAGTCTGAGGACTTGACAAAAAACCCTCTCCAATATTTAGAATTTGGACTACAACACCTAGTTCAACCACTCGGTGTCAATCCTACACCCAGCACCTTAAAATATGTACAATTACACCATTTTGGTTTTACATCCTATAAACATTGTCCGTGGTCTAGTGCAATTTACGAGCATAAAATATTTGAAAGATCTTGCAACACCACCTTTGCTAATAATTTAGTGTATTGCTGATATTACAGACAGTAAGCTGGGTTAGTGTGGTTGAGGATGCTATGACAGTATAACGTCTGTCGGTTTAAGTTTGGAATTCTGTGTCTATTATGTTGAGCATCACTATAAAGCATTGTGATGCTGGTGAGAATTACACGACCAACCAAACTTTATATGCTGGTACACTGCGCATTTTGAAAGGAAGGATGAGTCTTGACACTAGGTGGCTGAAGTGGTCTGTGATATTTGGTGTAACAGGACATCCCGGGAAGAAATCAGACAGTTTTGTATAAATCACAATCAAATAGTCATATTTGCATAACAAGTCCAACACTTCTCTATATCAAACCTAGATATGTTTTTGTACTATCATAGTAACGGGGAATTTGAGCATTAAACCCTGACTGCTTTCAACTGGGCTACCTTTTTCAACAGCATACTTGTGTTTACAACATTTAATGTGCTTGGATATTAGCACTCCATTGTAGGCATATAATTTAGCCTAAGGTCAAAAACAACAGATCTCTACTGCCTCTTGGAGGATATGATGAGAATAATGACGAGTCTGTGTCTCGTTGTACCCAAAAAGCAGAGTTGTGAGTATGATGGCAAAACAAAAACACTGCAAAGGTTTGTTAACTTCATCCACAAAAACAACAGGAACCAGACAACAAAAACTTCACACTGTAACATTACCACAATACATCAGGGAAAACAAGTTTGATCATATGTGCTCAGGTTACAGGACCAGAGGCTAGTGAACTAACTAATGGTTATATCATATACTACAGACACTATGACTGACATCATCATAATAAACACATACTAGATTCCCCCATGACAGCAATAAAGAAATCTGAGTGTTGTTCCCAAAACTATACATGTCTGAGATGTAATACATGATCAAGCAGGGCATATGAAGCAACTTTTTCTTCATACTCCAACTGAGCATATTTCTATCGAACATGAGCAAACTTTGTTCTTATCATTTGCTCTTGCTGCCAGAGATATGTAATGCTTGTCTTTAAGCCCAGACACAATTCTGTCCTATTTGGGGAAATTATTCATACAAATCACAAATACTAATAATAAGTATTAAATATTCCAATAAATATTATTTTGACCTTTCTTCAGTACACAAAATACAATCCACACAACCAAATGTCTTGGGAGACATTTGCAATGACTTCAAACCACACAGGTCTATAAGGCTTAAACAGAAATAATGATGGCCTGCAGGAAATGATATCAGTGATAGTCACCCGATAATTTTTGATGCGATCATGAAGGAGTGTTTGCACATCTCAGGGTCTCTTTTGTAGTACAGAGTAAAGCACACTGCATTCACTGTGTAAGTGCACTTAATGGGCACATAGTGGAGCATGAAAGGTGGAAATACTTCTTCTGGCAGAATAAAGATGAAAACCCAATTTCCTTAAATGTCTTTACTAACAACGCACATGGGACAGTGGAGCTGGAGAGACGTTTGAGCCACAAACCTGGAAATCTTAGAAAGTTCTGAGCCAAGGATCATTAGTGAGAAAAAAAAAAATCATACAACATGCCTATGATAATCTAGTATAAATCAAAGTAGTGAATATATTGGTAAATAAGTCTACGTGTGTGTGTGGTCAACACAAGATGGAGGCGTAAAGCAATGCAGCAGTTAACATTCAAGCATCTTTAACTAAATCCAGCAGTAAGTTCTGACCTTCACTGTACATATAGTCATTTTGGATAGTAAAATAACATGGGTAAAATTGTCAAAAAATATATAACTCCGAACAGCAAAACAAAAATAAATATGTTCTACCCTTCAAGTTATGCCCACTAACCTCCAGTGCAGTGGAGGACATCAACATGGGCCGCAAACCTAGACCTCTCTACAGACCCTTGTTAAAATAAACAGTAGTGATGCTAGGATTGCTTTGTCGTATACTCTCTTGAAGCTCCGGCTCCAGGCTGCTCACCTTCATAGAACTTTACGGAGACAGGAAACAACCCAAATCAGCATGTCAATCAAACCATGGCAAAAGCGTTTCTAAATTAGAAGCACTCACCTCTTCTGTGGGAACAGAGCACAGCACAGCGGAGTGGCAAACACCAGACTGTGGAGATGGATGTGTAAAATAAGTCATTCATTCATTGTTTTAAACCATGATTGCGGTGTATAGCAAATAAACAGTGCCTTAAAAACTCACCAGAATCCAACAAGTCCAACTTGTACAGGGGCATTGAGAACCGGGAACCGCTGAGAAATTAACACATTTTTAAGAAGCATTTTAAAACACGTCCTCACAGACAGATTCAGATAGATGCTTGAAATGAGTCTGTTTGTGATTCCTTACCTTCATGAAGGCCTTCTTCTCTAAGGCATTCATGATAACTGGAGGAATAGCTGTGCGAGGAAATATATATTTTCAAAAACCCATTTTCTTAAATTCATATTTAACTAATTTATTTGGCTGTGAATAAGAGGTAGATGGAATAAATTTAGTGATTTAATAAATTTTATTTAAAAAAACCCCATCAAAATACAGTGCCGTGAAAAGGTTTTTGCCCCCTTCCTGTTTTTTTTTTTTTTTGTCACTTAAAAGATTCAGATCATCAAACAAATTTTAATATTGCACAAAGATAACCCGAGAAAATACAAAATGCAGTTTTGAAATAATGATTTCATTTATTAAGGGAAAAAAAGCTGTCTAAACCTGCCCATCTAATCTAATAACTGGTTGTACCACCCTTTGCAGCAACAACTGCAATCAAGTGTTTGCGATAACTGGCACTGAGTCTTTCACATCGCTGTGGAGGAATTTTGGCCCACTCTTCTTTGCAGAATTGTTTTAATTCAGCCACATTGGAGGGTTTTTGAGCATGAATGGGCTGTTTAAGGTCATGCCACAGCATCTCAATCGGATTTAAGTCTGGACTTTGACCTGGCCACTCCAAAACCTTAATTTTGTTTATCTTGAGCCATTCAGAGGTGGACTTGCTGGTGTGTTTGGGATCATTGTCCTGCTGCATAACACAAGTGCGCTTGAGCTTGAGGTCACAAACTGACGGCCGGACATTCTCCTTCAGGATTTTCTGATAGAGTGCAGAATTCATGGCTTCATCAATTATGACAAGTCGTCCAGGTCCAAACCATAACACTACCACCACCACCATGTTTGACTGTTGGGATGATGTTCTTTTTATGAAATCCTGTGCTGGTTTTACGCCAGATGTAACGGGACACACACCTTCCAAAAAGTTCAACTTTTGTCTCATCAGTCCACAGAATATTTGCCCAAAAGTCTTTGGGATAATCAAGATATTTTTTGGCAAATGTGAGACGAGCCTGTGTGTTCTTTTTGGTCAGCAGTGGCTTTTGCCTTGGAACTCTCCCATGGATGCCGTTTTTGCCCAGTCTCTTTCTTATTGTTGAATCATGAACACTGACCTTAATTGAGGCAAGTGAGGCCTGCAGTTCTTTAGATGTTGTTCTGGGTTCTTTTATGACCTCCTGGATGAGTCGTCATTGCTCTCTTGGAGTAATTTTGGTAGGCTGGCTACTCCTGGGAAGGTTCACCACTGTTCCAAGTTTTCTCCATTTGTGGATAATGGTTCTGACTGTGGTTCGCTGGAGTCTCAAAGCCTTAGAAATGGCTTTCCAGACTGCTACATGTCAACTATTTTGTTTCTCATCTGTTCTTGAATTTCTTTAGATCGCGGCATGATGTGTTGCTCTTTAAGCATGCTTCTCTTTGTCAGACAGGTTCTATTTAAGTGATTTCTTGATTCAACAGGTCTGGCAGTGATCAGGCTTGGGTGTGGCCAGTGAAATTTAAAATAATGTGGTTAATTGCAGTTCTTTCATGATTTAACAGGAGGGGGCAATTCATTTTTCACGTAGGGCCAGGTAGGTTTGGACAGCTTTTTTCCCTTAATAAATTAAATCATCATTTAAAAACTGCATTTTGTATTTACTTGCATTATCTTTGTGTAATATTAAAATTTGTTCGATGATCTGAATCTTTTAAGTGTGACAAATATGCAAAAAAAAATTAAAACTGGAAGGGGGCAAAAACCTTTCACGGCACTGCATATTAGGGCTGGGTAAAAAATATCGATATCTCCATATTAATCGATTCTCATTTTTACGGAACGAAAAATATTGATTCTTAAATCCCAAAAATCGTTTAGTCTAGCCTGTTTCAGTTAATGGACGGAACGTTGAAGGGCACTTCCCATCCAATATATCGCAAGGAGCATTGTGCTTTGGTACTTTTAATATGAAACAAAGTCTCAGATTTAAAATTCTGTCCATTGTATTGCAGTGTTTAAACAACAAATGCCGTTTTGGCGCTGTTTAATGTGGAGTGACAGATCGCTGTAGCGCCTCAGTTCAACAGACGCGGTAGCGCAAGGCGCACGTGAACTGATAATCTCCTCCATTAATACCAGTTTCAGCACAACATAAACATGACTAAACATCTGAAGAAGTTAAAAGAAAGAGTACAACTTTACAAGCCGTATCCTGTCTCATGTAATCGCTCAATCAGTGTTTCAGCCGCGCAAAGATGTCAATATAATGGCTTCTAAACAATGTCACGTAACGTCACATTTACCTCAGAAAAAACATTTGGTGACCATAAACGCATTAGTCAGATAGAAAAATAAACTGTAGAGAGGGGCATTTTGCTAAATATGTGCACCATATAATATATTCATTATAAATTTTACTGTTCTTCAATGTTTAATTTATGTTTGAATAAATCCAAGTTTTTATGACGGCCACCATTGTTTATATTTAAAAAAAAAACAACTGAAGTAGAAATATTATGTAATTGTCATTTTTATTATTTTTAATAAGTGTAATTTTAACAAATCAGTCAATTATAACATTCAATATTATAGTAATGTAGTACCAACTGACTCATGTATATTTTACAGCTTTAGTTGAGAGATTTTTTTCCCTTCCAAAATAATCGATATTGAATCAAATCGGTAATCGAATCGAATCGAATCGCAAGCCTGTGAATGGGAATCTAATCGAATCGTGAAATTTGTGTCAAAACCCAGCCCTACTGTATATAGGAGCTCCAAAATATTTATGTGAAAAACATCTACAAAAGCTTACCCATAGCTGGCACTGCCATGCCGATACGAGACACCACCACTTGTATGATGGCTTGCTGAGCAGCTTTACTTGATTCTCCGAGACGTTTTCCCTCGGCATCGGTAACAGGAATGCCACACTTCAGCTCTCTGTAGAAGAAAAATTCAAAAACACTTTGCTTAAAACCTTATGTATAATGCATTATAAAAGTAGTTTTAATGCATTAATTATGCCTTGTAATGCACCTTATAATGTGTTACAATGTACATTATGAATAATTATAATGCATTATACCCTTTAATAACCCTTTTTAATGCATTATACAACAACATATGTACATTTTAGTAATTAAAAAACAGTTTTCTCACTTACCTTTGTCTCATGAAGGGTATGTTGATACAGTTTGCTGCTGCCACTGCAGCAAATGGAACAAAACGCCCCATAATAGCTGGCAAGTGCTGAGAAAAAATAAGATATTTCAAGTCACTACTGCCATATATTGTCTAGACTCTAGATGTAAAAACAACAGTCAACAATTAAAGGGATAGTCCACATTTTTCATCATTTTGGGGTGAACTATTCCTTTAAGCCAAGAAAGAGGTAAATCAAATTTTTGCACAGGGTAATAAAGATAAAAATATTCAACCACTGTCTACATTTTTTAAAACATCTTTTGCTGTTTGCTGACTGGAGTAATAGCTGCTGAGAATATATGAATTAAAACAATAAAAAAATATATATATATTATTTTAAATTGCGTCACAATTTTGATCAAATAAACACAGCCACGGTGAGCATAAGAGACGTTAAAATCAATTATTTTAATGTTAAAAAACCTAAAAAAAAGAAGTAGTGAACAGTAGTGTATTTAAGAAAATATATAAATGAAACTAATAGCGAGTAGTAAACTTATATCTTAGGGCCAGATTTATTAACAGCTTGCGCCAGTGCAAACCCTCTTTTGGCATTAAAATAGTACTGTTAAGATTTACTAAAGACGCGCCGTGAACAATTAGCGCTGAAAAGGCATGGACACAGTTATTTTTGTGCCTGACCTTATTGAATATGCATTTGTAGGAGTTTCCCTTTCAGACGAAAAATGTATGGGAGGAGAGTATTAAAATCAACAATTTACTAACGTTTGCGCTCATCAAATTACTGGTATTTGCACCATTATTTAACGCCCAAAAAAAGTATGTCTCTGGTCATTATGGAAATGATCTGGCTGCGTATGTGTTCTTTAATGTGCATATTGTTATTAAATCACCTGCAGAATTTCCACCTTTCATTGGCACTTTTATGGAATTGTGCTCTAACACTAATTTGCCATTTAGTAAATCTGGCCCTTAATTTTTTTATATTTTGTTTGCTTAAAGTCACCCTGTAATTAACAATAACATACTGAGTAGTTTAGTGAAAGGACAGACCTTGGTCAGAGACTTCAGTCCAAGGGCTGTTACTACAGCTCCAGTTGTAGCACTAACGTAGGCTGCTCCAAGCTGGCTGCAAAATTTAAAATAAAATACGTGTTAAGTATTACTGAACAGATCAGTACCATTAATATTTTTCATGGTGCTCATAATTCCTGATATTACAGAATGCACAACTCTCCTTTACCAAGAAAGCTTGGGTTCAGAAAAAGCTATGTGTGTGTCAAACAATACAAGCCTCACTGCATAACCTGTAAATCCAGCAACTGATGCTTAGTGAAAAAATGATACAGGCAATTATGTTGTTAGATAATAAACTGCCAATAAACACATGATCAGAATGGAAACATGAATAAATGAGCATGCTGTCTGAATCTGCCTGTATTCAGAATGTGTAGTGATCATGAAACACTGGCATCTCTGCTCCATGGAAGTTCATGGAGTACAAGTGGAACAGATTCCACCACTTGTATCATCATGGCAATTTGGCTCATGCAACAGATTTCAGGAAACGAAACTGTGCAATATACCAACATAGTGTGGGCGAAACACATCACACCATCAAGAGAGAGCTGCCATGAGGCCTCCATATAGAAACCTGCATCTAGATTGTTTCTAGCAGTGATCTTAGCCTTCATACTTCATGGTGATTGCCGCGTCTCCACTGCGGTTAGTGTAGTTGACAATGGCGTTGAAGGACTGGTTTACCCACTGCCAGAACACCACTGCTGGGGTTGTCCTGATAACAGAGAGAGAGAGACTTAAATTAAAAGAAAAATGCATATTTTTAAAAAAATATTATAAAACTATTTATAATTAAAAACCCTTTCATAGACAATGCTGCAGTCATAAGAATCTCCCACACAAGGCTGTAATTTGAGTCACATGTTGGTCTTGCTCAAAATGACTCATTTGCAGATGACTCACTGATCCAAGTAAAAAAAAAATAATAATAAAAAAAAGTGTCCACAAAACCAGTAAAAAAAAAAAAAAAGAAATAAAGAAATGTCACTTTTTTCAATCTTAGTCAAAGTATTCTTTTACTTTTGATTAATGTTTTAAAAGCAAAAAATACCACCATAAAACAGTCAAACTTCTAACCCTAAATCAAACCACCAAACTAAGCTAATCCGTAGGAGTGCTGTCTTTTCCATGATGACTCATTTAGGAAGTATTCACAGAACCAAGCGGGGATATTTATCCCAGGCCATGGAAAAATTTACTCCATTTCCTTTTCTGGCTTTAATGTATAACAGGTCTATACACACTTTCTGCCCTTTTGGTGTCCAGAACAATGAGTGATCCAGTGTGACAGTGTGCTTACCTGTAAAAGGTAAGCATGCAACCCGTAATGGTCATGTTCATGGGCACTTGTGCAGACATGCGTCCAACTAGCAGCATTTTCTCTCCTGTGTCTGGGTGGAAAGCAGAGTCGTAAATGTATTTGGCCCTCCATAGCTGATCTTCTGTTAGCCCAGGCTTCACAATTCCCAACCTGTAAAAGAGGGCACAGCAGTACAGTAACAGTAATTCACGAAAACATAGACTGTATCTATGATAAACTGGCAATAGCATGAAGAGCTAAAACAGTATTTAAAGGGGTCCTATTATGCTTTTTAATAAATTTTGTGTATGTTTGGGCATAAAAAAAGATCTAGAAAGTTACAAATCTCAAAGTCCACTCCAAAGGGAGATATTTAGTTTTTTAAAAATCCCTTTTCAAGAACTACAACGAACGGCTCGTTTGGACTACAGCGTTGGTTTCCGGGCTTTGTGATATCACAAAGCGGCTCATTAGAATATCATTAAAAATAATTCCCGCCTACAGAAATTTGAATGTGAAGTGTGTAATTTTTGAATTTTAAAATATGTCTCTCCAAATTAAGCTGGGATAGCAGAAACTAAGTAAGCCATTTGTAGGTTGATTCCTCTGAAAAGCTCTGTGGCACTTTCAAAACATTGCTATTTTTGTTTGAGTATCTTAACCAGTAACACTGACCAATGGCATTTGGGGTGGGACTCGCATCTGTTTGTCTGACCAATGGAAGATGGGGGAGTGCTTGATAACAGCCATTAATAAGACTTCACAGGGCATCAGAGGAGGTAAAACACACATATATATATACTACTTGAAAAGATTAAGATTGTTTTTTTTTTTGAAAGAATTCTCTTATGCTCACCAAGAATTGAAACAATAATATTGTGAAATATTATTACAACTTTTACCATTTGCTATTTTTATACATTTTAAAATGTAATTAAATCCTTTTATGACAAAACTGAATTTTCAGCAGCTAATATTCTAGTCTTCAGTGTCACATGATCTTAAAAAAAAACATATGCTGATTTGGTGTTTTACCACACATTTTGTATTATCAATGTTGTGACAACAGCTGTGCTGCTATTTTTGTGGAAATTGTGATGCTTTTTTGAGGATTCTATAAAGTAAATAGAAAGTTTAAAAGAACTATTTATTTGAAAAAGAAATTTCTTGTAAAAAGTAGAAGTATCTTCTGTCACTTTTTCTATCAATGTAATGCAATGTAATTATTTGAACAGATGTACATTTCACCATAGCTCCTCTTTCAACAAAGTGAAACCTTGCTGCTATTTATAAAGACAAGACAAACGAGGTTGCACATATGTAATTAGCAGGGCCTAGTTTCAAACCACAAATCCATGCTACAGTATTTTAAGAATCTGTTTAGAAAGGAAAACGACCATTCTATATATTGCACTCTAAAACTTCTCCAGTAAAGTTCTGATTGGTAATTCTACAGTTTCTAAATTATGTTAAAGTACAGGATTTCACCCCTGAAGTTCATAGATACAGCATTAAAAACAGGCCAGAGGGATCACAGACCTGTAGTTCTCCACAGTAACTCTGGCATCCTCTAAAACCTCACTGGACAGCAGCACGTTTCTGGGGTCCGTCACCATGAAGAAGTGCTGAGCTCGGCCCATAAACGTGCCCTGGTCCCATCGTGGTTCCTTAATGTTGATATTCAGAGGCAAATCTCCAGACATCCTATCGGCTTCTGTGAAGATCACAAAGAAGTCTGGATTATAGCGTCCAATTATACTGAGAAACAAAGGCAGGTTTAGAAGTTGTTTAAACCTGATGTGTGGGAACAAGGTGATTTCTAGACTAAAGAACAAATGATTGAGGCCTCTGTCATGAAGAATGTTGAAGCTGCAGCAATGCCGACATAGTTGTGGTGGGTGACACAATGGTTTCAAAGGTGAAAGTAAAACCAAGAAAATTAATGACTGGGGACATTAAAAGTAACAGCTTTTAAACCATATTTACTCATGAACAGGACGGACCCTGTCTCTTTATGTTCATACTTATTAATACGCTTATGGTCATATGCACGCCTGTAAACAATAATGCCTGACAGATGAACATGTGAGATTAGCAATACATACATATAGAAAGAAGAAGGACTAGCCGGTGCTGTTTACAGCAGAAAGTATCTAACTAAACTGTTTATTAACTAAAGGAATGGGTATTGTTTATCTAGCATGGAAAGGCGAGCTATAAAGCGCATATTTACAGCTATTGTAGCTAATGCTAGCTGCTCAGCTGGTGTGATGTGAAGTCCGATGACAGGAATTTCATTTCATTTCACCGAAGCTGTCACTTTGTCAAGATGCTTTGTATGTGCACATTTTTACTTAACTTATAAAGTACGCAATTTCATTATGAGCAAACTCATATTCCCTTCAACGGGCTAAAATACCGTTAGCTAGCTTCAACATAAACACAACAACCATATCAAAACACACAACCGTGCATTTTTGTTTAAAGAGTCATTCAATAAAACATCTGACACAGACCTTGCGAAATCACCACAGGTTAGGTTCAGGTACACCTTGAAGCAGACGACCTCAGTGCTGACTGCCTTCCTCTGCGTGTACACTCACTGAACGCACTTCCGGTCTCGCCTTGAAAATCCGCCTGAAGAGGGCTGAAGTCGAACGGATACTTTTTTGTGCGTAAAAGGCGGTGATAAGAGTAGAGAGACCAGCAGTTGGCTCGTGAGACGGGGCGTGGGAGAGAGCTGCGCTGTGATTGGTGGTTCTGAAGGTGGGCGTGGATGAGAGCTGCATTATGATTGGTTATTCGATTCGTGATTCCTGAGAATGCTGCTGACCTCCGCGGACGTTGAGTTGCTCTAATGGGGATTTTCCGATTTTTGAAAAAGTATTAAAGGTGTTCAGAGCGACTTTTTGCAAAATATCAGCCAGATGTCAACCAAATTATTCCTTCAGCCACACTCCCTCCCAGCTCCCTCCAAGCATGGCCGTAGCCAGGGTTTGAAAATTAGTGAGGTCCGGGGTGGGGTTAAGAATTGTGCTTGATATGAGTAGTTTTAAACAGGCAAATTACTCATTCAGACTCAGAGAACACATTTTATTTTTGAACATGAAAAATGGACCGAGGTGACCTCTGCGGCTCCAAGCCATACAGTCCGCAGTGAGGGGCACTCGCTCCGAAATCCGCCCGCAGGACAAAATGAGTGGCTGGCAAAGAACCTTTCTGATTGGCTAAACAAGGGCGGGCCGCTCTGCCTAACTCTGTTTTAAACATATTATTAACAATATGATTATCACAGACAGGTGTAATATCTGAAAACACACATTTCAGTCAATTCAGCCAACAAATATGGAATAAAGTAACAAATATGTAGCTACCTAACCTATGGTATGCAGTTTGGGATGTTGGATTTTGCATTTCTAGTAAAAGAAATGAGGAATATGGGTAACACTTTTTTTAAGGTGTCCTTGTTACACGTACTTACTATTATAATAACAATAAATTATGCATAATTACATGCAAGTAATCCTAAACCTAATCATAACCCTAACCAAGTACATGTAGTGAATTAATATTACTCAGTACTTAAATGTATATTTACACTGGAACAAGGACACCTTCAAATAAAGTGTAACTGGAATATGTATATGCTGAAGCAGAAATTTACATGTAGGCCTAAAGTTAATTTTTCATTTTAGGGGCGAATTCAGTGCAATACAATTTTAGTTGATACACTTAAAAACCACATTCTCAGAAAAGAAATGTCTTTAAATGACCACTACATGGCAGTATAGTGTCGTGAAAGATGTTCTGATCTCCTTGATGCTCCAAAGGGGATCAATTACAGTTCATCCTGAAGACGAAACCACATTCACCATTTGGATTAAAAGAAATTCTCTGAATCAAACACTCCTAATTGCAGCCATTTATTCATGATTAGATAAATTAACCACCAAAGAGGACAGAAGCATAGGCTATATCTTTTTGAAATACGCTTCATTTAGTGTCTGATGGCAGTGGGCGCTTACCTGCACACCAACGTGAGACTTAATTGGATCTGCACTTGTTGCACAAGACCACTGTTCATATAATACTCTTATGCTATGAGCGACGATTGTCAACCATTGGACCAAATGAGTTTGTGCAGCGTCCTTCTGAGCTGCTCCACATAATCCAATCACATGCCCTGAGAGGCGGGCTTAAAGAAGGCTAAGATTGTCTTGTCTCAGGTGAGGTCATGCGGCACAGCATGGAGACAGGTAACGCCATTTAACTTTATCCAACTTTGTTTTTCTTGCATTTATACACCACATGAACAACAGCCTAAGTTGGATAAGTAAATCAGGTAAATTCTCTTTTATTTAAGATGAATCTTACTGGTAATGCAAGTACTTTCCTACTAACTTGTAGTCTGCATCTGTCAAGGATCTCGTAGAGGATAATCTTTGTATAGTTCTGAGATCTTCTCACCCTGATGCAGTGTGAAGTGAGACAGTACTTCATCTCTGAGAATGTTGGGTTGTTATGTTGTTCACTGAAGCGTTTCGATGCGCTTTACGTCGTAACCTGTTGCTGGAGCGCTGTCCGAGGTGCTGATGATGAGACAGTCAGCCAACTTCCTGGTTAGAGTAACGCAACGCCGGCTTCTTTTCTTGACTCAAGAATGCCTGACCCCAAAACCTACACGAACGCGTAAGGGGTCGAGATGACGCGCACTGGATTCAGTGGGTTTCTTTAAGGAAAATGGATCCTGTTTGTATCGCTTCTCCAAGGGTAAAGGAATAATTTAAGAGTTGGATTATACACGTTTCGTTTTGCGTATGTAGTTTTATTCATTTGTTTACTTTGCATGTGCAAATACAGTAAAAATAAAATGTATATTGATAACTATAACCAGTGTGCTTATATAAGAAATTTGAGTGTGCTGGCAACTTTTGCAGATTAAGTAACTATGATCCTGTCAGAAAGAACCAGCAGATTTCACCCAAAAATTCTGCACTTTCTGTCCATTTGAGGGACATTCATTACTGCTTCATACTGAGGGAAAGAGATTTTCGTACTGGTCACCTGGACACACCTGTTGACTCATTATTATCTAGATTTTTTTTTAAATGATACGGTTATTGGTAGTGTATCATATAAAACATGCTGCATGTGATGGAACACACATTTAGTCATATAAAAATGTCTTTTCAAAACAAAATATAAAAGTGAAAATAAAATAATCACAAACCAAATTGAATGTAATTCTCTTGATCAATCCATTAAGAAAAAGTTTTTTTATTTTTATTTTTCTGAACCAGTAACCAAATAAATAACATTGTTGAGGCAGCACTCTTTATGCATTAACAGTTTAAAACAGTAGATCTTAACACATTAGCGTTCCACATCGACTCAGTATCTCTTGCTGTGGAAACAGTGCAACCTTTAGCTTTCCAGAATGCAATAATTGCTGATATCACTTTACCTCCCATGGGAAATTAGTCTTTGCGCGGCAGGGTTCTCACAGATCTTTCTCTGTCGTCTTGGATCACTGGCAGGTAAAGGTGAGACACTGAGGCCTGGGAGGACTAGATGACTGACTTCTGCCAAGCACAGCTCCACTGGCAGTGAGGAGGGACTCCTGCGCAATGCCCCAGTCTAACCCACAGACTTTCAACTCAACAAAAAGACCTGAGCCACTATTACACATCCTCTGTTTTTGCGAGACTCTCTTCCGAACAATGCATATATGGATACATTTTGCTCTGCCACTTCTTGGATAATAGAATTTGTTTATCAGCTGTTTCATGAAATGATTAAAATCATGTTCTCCGTGAAGACTCTGTGAAGACAGATCACAATATGTCTTGTAATCTAAAGTGAACAATGCTGGATCCCTAGCAGCTTCTTCCTGCACCCCTGTGCAGTGGAGTTTCCTTTTGTGGATCTAATCCTGTGGACTGTAATCCTCGTGACTAGTATTGACCCACTGGACCTCTAGTTTTCCCCATCCACCCTCATTCCCTTTAAAAGCTCAGGCCCTGGATGAGGGTTAGAGGGGAGGTCGGCACTTTGCCATGGCTCATTCATCTGACACGGCACGCAAAGACATGACGAATGGGGCTCATCCCAGTGCCCAGCCAGGGCCCTCGGGCACTTCTACTCTACCACGCTACCTGCACAAGAAGCAGCAGCGCCAGAGAGGAGTGAGATCTTCCTCTCCTATGGGGAGGGTCATCCTCATCAATGCACCTGTCGATGGTAAGTCTACAAAAGCTTGATCTAGATGCAGGTTAACCAACACATTCTCATGGCAATTCATAGCTGTTTTATTTTTTGGTGAATTGGTAGCTCTCGTTTGTACGTTTTTGTACAATCATCCACACAAAGCAATTAGTCAAAGAATCAAATCATACAAATTGATACAAAATCGCCAATTCGAAAAATATATACAATTTCTCATGAGATCAGGTTGAGGTGATATTTTCTAAAGTATGTTTATTCCACTTAAGAATTAAAATATAATAGAACTATATTGGTTATTGGCTAATATTAGAGGTTTTTTTATTATTAATTAGTATCAGTCGATATTGCATATTTTAAAATGGTTCATTTATATTTTTAGTGTTTTATTTTTTATTTTTAGATTCTAATCTGTATAGTTTACAATTTTGATATCTGCCCTTTATCAGTTATCGGCCATAACATGAAAATTATCATCTGCTTGGGTATCAGCCAGATCCATATCTATAAATTGGGATATCATGCATTCCTAGGACAATAACAGTACAGTGTTATCAAACTACGAAAATAACACAAACAGGATCCTGTGATTGAAGGAGTTGCTGAATGCAATGCAATTGTTGGCTGCCTTTTCTTGCATTTAAAAACATGTAATAAAGCTTTAAAAAATTGTTTCGTTTTTTTAAAGAAAGTCTTGCATTGGAAATTCGTGCATATATTATGTTATATTATATTATATGAGAAAGAATCTTTTGCTAAGGATCAAAAACATTGACGAAACCCATCACTATACTTGTGAGTTCTATTTATTTTCAGAGGAACTTTCTATTTGTGTTTGATGTTGGTGCACTGTAGGTGGGGATGACAGTGAAGACATCCACACAATTACTGTGGACAAAAGTGAGGATGGCAGGCTGGGCTTCAGTGTGCGGGGAGGCTCGGAACACGGCCTGGGAATCTTTGTCAGCAAGGTGGAGGATGACAGCTCTGCAGGTACACAGAGGGGGTTACAACTGATGAGGATTTGCATTTGAGATTTATTACGACAAGGTATGCATGTATAAGCTATTGGTGAGTTTCATATTAATGTGTTTTTGTATTCTGATTCCACACTACAGAGTTGGCAGGCTTGTGTGTTGGAGATAAGCTGGTCGAGGTGAATGGCATAAGTCTGGAGAGCATCACCATGAGCAGTGCCGTAAAAGTCCTGACAGGAAATAATCGTCTGCGCATGGTGGTAAGACGTGTGGGGAAGGTGCCAGGTATCCGCTATTCGAAAGAGAAGACTACATGGTAAGTTGAGCTTTTATGTCATCACTTGAACATGATATACTATTTTGTATGTTTTTATATTAGGCTAAGCACACTCTATCAGGCTGAACATCAATTATAATGTTATTTCTGCAGTTGTCCACATTTTTGAATCCCATATTGATTAAGATATTTTCTTTGCTATTCCCTGTTATAATCATGATAACATTGCTTGTTTTCAAACTTTTTTATTAACAGAAGCTAGGAGATGTTGAATGTTGATAAATCAATTCATCACGATTTATTTTGTCATTCCAGAATATTAAAGATTCTTATTCTGTATGTTCTTCAATAAAAACAAAAGTTATTAAAAGGTAAAATACTATTCTTAGTATTCCTACTATTCTTAGGTTTTGAATTTTTATTGGAAATGATTAAACAATTTTAAGTCATCTTGTGGACTTTTTTCTTGAAGTTACCTGCTTGAGAACTATTACACTGATGATTTTGTGGCTGATGCATCATCAAGCCTGTACTCAAACACGGTTCAAGTTTTTCAGATATTACAGTATATATTGCATGAGATATTGTGTATCTGTGCATTTAAAAGTTTTAAAAATGCAATTCTTTTTATTTTCATAGTTATACAAAAAAGTAATGAAATGCATCAACATGTCCTTTAGTATTATGCAAGAAAAGTAGCTGTTTATATGGCAGCTTGACCTGTCTCCCACAAGCCTGCCTCCTGGAGGTTGTCCAAATACCCTTTGACAACTCATAACAGAAGAGTGTCTTTTGCCCTTGAACATTTTGAGGTTCTTTTAGTATTTGAAAGACTGGATTTTTAGGCATTTTCTGTTGCAGATTTAATTAGACTAACTGAACTGAGAAAATAAGCAGAGCGTAGTGATGGGCTCTTTCTCCCCCTGCCTTGACTAACGGGGTGGAAACCCTGTGACTCTTGGCCTTTACTTGTTATCTTTTCCTTCAGCTTCTGTTTCAGCATACAGAAGTGGTAGAGTTACCTTAGTGGTCTTCTCAGCCATTTCATTAACTGATAGTAGAGTGAGCAAGTTTATTACAGAAGTGTATGTGTGTCCACCTGAAGATTTATGTGTGTGTGTGTGCTTGTGTATAACACTGGATTTTTACTTAAAGGTGAAGTGTGTAATTATTTATATTAGAACACTTTTTCCTATCTTAACTTAATATGCAAATACAACTATAAGTAAATCACTTGTTGATTGATTTCCTCAAAGTTTAAACGCTGTAAACATTCAAAAAATGGTTCTGCTTTTTTTGAGCACCCTGACCGGCTAGAGCACAGCAACATGGAGCCAGTGGCTTAAGTGTGGGGTGGGGTTTTTAGTTTGTCTGTCCAATGAAAGAGTGGGACAATTCTGTTTGGTAACAACACTAGTTGTGCAGAAATGACACACTTCCGTTTTGATAATAAACTTTGTAGTTACCCTTCAAAAACTTTTTTTTTTGAAAGATGTCTGATTAAGACTGCATTCATTTGATCAAAAATCCATAAAAACAGTAATATTTAGAAAAATTCTATTCCTCTTTTTCAAGATTCTTATATGAATAGAAAGTTCAAGAATAACATTTATTTGAAATAGAAATCTCTCGTAACAATTTAAAAAGTCTTTGCTGCCACTTTTGATCAATTTAAAGGGATAGTTCACCCAAAAATGAAAATTCAGTAATTAATTACTCATCCTCATGTCGTGCCCTTCATTCATCTTCAGGACACAAATTAAGATATTTTTTTAGCTTTCTGACCCCTCCATTGACGGCAACACAACTGACATGTTCAAGGCCCAGAAAGGTAGTAAGAACATCATTAAAACAGTCATTAAAATATGTGCCATCAGTGGTTCAACCGTAATTTTATGAAACGGGGTGGAAACCCTGTGACTCTTGGCCTTTACTTGTTATCTTTTCCTTCAGCTTCTGTTTCAGCATACAGAAGTGGTAGAGTTACCTTAGTGGTCTTCTCAGCCATTTCATTAACTGATAGTAGAGTGAGCAAGTTTATTACAGAAGTGTATGTGTGTCCACCTGAAGATTTATGTGTGTGTGTGTGCTTGTGTATAACACTGGATTTTTACTTAAAGGTGAAGTGTGTAATTATTTATATTAGAACACTTTTTCCTATCTTAACTTAATATGCAAATACAACTATAAGTAAATCACTTGTTGATTGATTTCCTCAAAGTTTAAACGCTGTAAACATTCAAAAAATGGTTCTGCTTTTTTTGAGCACCCTGACCGGCTAGAGCACAGCAACATGGAGCCAGTGGCTTAAGTGTGGGGTGGGGTTTTTAGTTTGTCTGTCCAATGAAAGAGTGGGACAATTCTGTTTGGTAACAACACTAGTTGTGCAGAAATGACACACTTCCGTTTTGATAATAAACTTTGTAGTTACCCTTCAAAAACTTTTTTTTTTGAAAGATGTCTGATTAAGACTGCATTCATTTGATCAAAAATCCATAAAAACAGTAATATTTAGAAAAATTCTATTCCTCTTTTTCAAGATTCTTATATGAATAGAAAGTTCAAGAATAACATTTATTTGAAATAGAAATCTCTCGTAACAATTTAAAAAGTCTTTGCTGCCACTTTTGATCAATTTAAAGGGATAGTTCACCCAAAAATGAAAATTCAGTATTTGTTAGCTATTGATGCCACTTTGTGGTGGTAAGTACGAGCTCTACTGGTGATAAGTGAAGTGACAGTGTGAGAAAATGTCAGACAAGGGTCAAAACAAAAGGAGAAAGGGATGTTTTTTTTAACTTTGCTGCAGTCTGTTCGAATCTAGCTCCTGCACGAGGAGATCCTGCAAGGCAGAGCAGGCTGCCTCCTACCATCATCTTAATGATGTTCAAGCTTGTTTTATGTTTATGGAGAATCAAACTAACTGTGGCTTCATGAGAGCCTGTAGTGAGGTCAGCGTACACCTGGGGCATCAGAAATGAGGTCATATCCTTCTGACTTCACTGGTGGAAAATGCTGTTTGAAGTAATTTTTAGGCTGTTTAGACTTAATTTGCACAATGAACTATACCCAAGGACTTTTGAACTTGCATGCAATGTAATTAAGGCTGTAGCTCCTTTTCTCACTGTGATTATGTCTTGTGTAATATCCTGTCCTAGGAGGCTGGCCGATATCCTGCTTACAAGGAGATGGTGGCGGAGTACAGCTGGCTTAATAAATGTATGTAACTGTTACCTGCAAACATCACTATTTAACATCTTATCTGTTAATAGTACATATATTAATTGATAGGTTGCGTGCTTTGTGTGACCCACTCGTTTGCACTTGTATCTTATAGAAATGCAATTTTCATAATTAATTGATGGTGTGCACTGGGACGGCCCATCTCCAGATCAAAGCTGACAGATCAACCGGCCACATGTCAAGCCAGATTTTTTCATTGCCCTCTGATTATCTGTTTTCCATTTAATATGGATGGCAGTGTCTGAAAATAGCCACGGATTAGATCGTAATGTTCACATTCAGATAAGTCTTCCAGGATTGTGCATGTTTGTAACATCAGGGTGATTCAGGGGTATTTAGGTTGCAGGACAGAAGCTCATGTAATTCTGCTCCATATTTAACGCAAGTGTCATTGATATATTGTTCATTCAGATGTAAAAGGACATCAGAACTTTAATGTTTATGAGGCTTTTAGCCATGATGTCTGTTGCTTTATTTGTTAAGCTTTTTTATTTTATTTTGTTTTATTTTATTTTATAATTTTGTTTTATTGGTAACCTTTTACTTAAAGCCTTTGTGTGGCATGCATTATAAAGGGTTATTAAAGGGTGTAATGCATTATAATTATTCATAATGTGCGTTGTAATACATTATATCTTAACGTAAATAATTATAACCAAATTTAAAATGCATAGTGTAACAGTGAATTGATAAGTGTTGTAATTTATTAACTGTGGTTACAATTATTCATGAGATTGTACAATGCATTACAAGGCAAAATTAATGCATTAAAACTACTTTAATAATGCGTTATACATAAAGGCTTCAAGAAATGTGTTATCATTTTATTTTATTTTATTTTAGTTTAGTTTATTTTGTTACCCAAAAAAGCGATTTATATCTGATTTAATGCATAAACATTAATTTTATTTGTATAAATGAATGTATTGAGGTGGACCCAGTGATAGATAGAATAATAAATAAATAAATATGACAGGCATTGTGAGAATTCAGAGTAGCTGTTTTTCAACCAAAAAGTGCTCTCATCCTGCAAGGACCTGAGGTTAAATGACTTTCTCGAGGACACAGTAGTGATGAAACAGGATTGTGATCTCAGTGACTCTCCCGTTTCTGGGTCACCATTGCTCAGGGCTGAACTTGGAGCCTTTGCCACCTATAATACATATATTTTATCACTTGAGCATGTTAAAGTTTTCCTTGTGAACATCTATTTATTCAGTATATTTTGCCTGGAGGTCACTCTTTGACATGTTTCTGCTTGATGTTGATCAGAGGACAAGCAGAAGAAAAGGAAGCATCAAAAGGACAAGGTAGAGACGGAGAGAAGCACCCTGCAGCGCTCCAAAACCTTTGTCAGCTTGCTCTTTAAAAGCGGACGCAAGCGGGAAAGGTCGTCCTCTAGAGACAGGAAGGACAAAGGGGCAGGGGACGGACGCAGAGGAAGATCCAAATCCCCGAAACATTTAGATAATGAACCGGGTGAGTCCACATGTGGTTTAACATATTTTGATGAGGATCACTTTCTGTGGATAACAGGGAATAGCTGAGGAAGATATTTGCATTCGAAAAGCCAGAAAGCAGCATAATGAGTTTTTAAAGCACCTAAATCAGAGAGCTGCTTTATTGTACACTGTTCTGCGGTAATTCCCTTGAAGTGGCCTTGAGTCCAACTCCTGTGGTTTTGCTCAGCTAATGATGAATTGCAATTGCTTCCTTCTCTGCAGTGCATACTGCAGCAAAACTTAGAAACACATTGAGAACTCCAAGCTAATCACAGCTTGTCAGCCAGTCAGATTTGCCAGTCTTTTTGTCTGTACATAATTGCAATGTTTACTTTTTAAAATGGGCTTTTTGCTGTGATACCATAGAACAGGGGTGTCCAAACCTGTTCTTGGAGGGCCACTGTCCTGCTAAGTTTAGCTTCAACTTTAGTTAAAGACACCTGAACCAGCAAATCACGGTCTTCAGACTCACTAGAAACTTCTAGGAAAGTGTTTTGGAGCTGAAATCTGCAGGATGTTGGCCCTCCAGGAGCAGGATTGGACACCCCTAACGTATAGAACTATTTTTGATCCCCTAAATAACCTTACAATTAACAGTAAATACATTTTTTTTTCCTTCTGTGAAGAACATTTTAATAACATTTTAATAATCTAAAGAAGCCTTTTCCACTATAAAAAACTTTTGAACAAAGGAAAGCGTCAATGGATTCTTCATGGAACCAAAGATGCCAAAACCATAGATCTTTAAATGAGAATTGCTGTCATCAGAGCTCGTAGACTGACTCTAGCACTTGTGTCCTCAGGTAAAGAGCGGGGTCGACCCATAATTAACCTGTTGAGTTCTCCCAGAGAGACTCGTGCTGGTATGAGAGAGCACAGCCCCATCCACAGCCCGGAGACCATGGCCATGTTGGAGGATATGGCCCGCAAGCTGCTCAACGAGGATGAGGTGGCGGCTGTCATGAGACACTGTAAAAGGGTGAGTCATCTAAAAGTCTGCTGGGTTGAAATAATGTCTAATTTAGGACTTTATACGGGTTTACAGGTTTATCCTTTTTCCAAATGTTTATGTGGTTAACTAGAAAAGGCTCTATTGTCTTGTCTTGCTATGTATATTTCTGACTAATCAATGTGCATGCTGGTTATGCTTACAGAAGAGGGATTTGCCTTGCCATTTATGATTGAGATCAAGTTATCCAAATCTTACAGAACTCGGAGTATAAAATTGTAGTTGTAATTAAAACAAAAATTACTGGAGAATGTTTTACAAGACAATACCTCAGTCTTACTGTTTAAAAATAAATTCACATTTAATCCACATTTAATGCATTGCTTTCGGATTCTTTGTAATTATTTGTGAAATTTATTTGCCACAGTTATCCGGATAGCGCTTGTGAAATACTAGCAGACCGTATTACTTCATTACTACAAAATTTAGTACTTTATTGACAGCTTGTGAGCCCTAAATTCCAAGAATGTTTCGTGCTTAACACGAATTTGGTAAGATTTAGACTCTAAATCCAGTGCTTGTGACTAGTTCACATAATCAGGAGTAAATTGCTGAACTAGGGCATCTCCTTCTGTTCTTTAGTTTCTAGTTGAGCGTGTTGTTGAGGATCTGGTGCGCCCCCTGCTGGCCATCTTGGACAAGCCTGAGAAGCTTCTGCTGATGAGGGAGGTTAGGTAAGGAGTGTTTCAGTGTCAGCCTCTGAAATGCATATATTTATATATCTCCTGCCTGCGTTTGCACTATTCATGTGTGGAATGTTTTAGTTTAACATTCACTTTCTTTTATGTAGAATGATCATCCCTCCCACAGATCTGGGCCGTTTTGACAGTATGGTTTTGCCCTTTGAGCTTGAAGCCTATGACATACTAAAAAACCGCTCTGGTAAGAAAACGTTTCAGCTTTTTAAATTTTAGCTGCCATGTTTGAGTAGTACTTATACACTAATAGTCAAAAGTTT
>NW_015505224.1:1921794-1922617 GCF_001515645.1 Sinocyclocheilus grahami
TTCTGAGTTTACTCATCCATTTTCAGTGCTGTACAATGTCCTCAAAGTGATCCCTGTATGAAATTATACAACCAGAAGACACAAACTCTTCTCTGCACCAGGCATTTCATATCCTGAAATGAATGTCTGACCTGTTGCTGATATTTAATCCACACACTCAATACCTCTCATTCTAAAACCCTTGTTACTGTACACTACCATCACTTTTTAACAACAAGTCCTATGCAGTTTTCTTCATTGTAAGCTGCCATTTAGGACACAAATGCATCATTTGCAGGATGCCCAACATGCATCACTGCCAAAAGAAGATAATCTATCTCTTATTGTCAGATAGCCTGCCTGTTTCATTCTGCTGCTGACACTGCATGACCTCCTAACCTCTAACCTTGGAGTGCACAGTGCCCGCTGTCATTGTCCACAGTGTCAGGCTGTAATGTGCCTCTGACTTTTGAATGGAAGTCGTTTCTGAAATGCAAGAAAGGCGCCTTGCATTGTTTAACCTTCAAGCGTCCACCCACGCAGGTCTGAGACTTAATGCAGCTCCTTTGTAATGTCCACAGAGGAGTAATTCAAAACTCTCTGTGCTAGAGGCCCCTGAAATCTGAGCGAGATGTGCATGTATGCAACGCCACACCGCTGCTTACTCAATGGATATGAATGTGTGGTTGTCGCTCACATTTCTGGATGAAAGGGAAAGTGTGTGTGAGGTTCCGTAACATCTGCACTGATTTAAGGAGATGTAAATTAATTCAGCTTTTATACCATTTATATGTATGTTCGTTGGAGGAGGAACTCTTTGAGTCTGAATTCTCAGTTGTATTTA